>NW_025408681.1:1800000-2021654 GCF_020360975.1 Hirsutella rhossiliensis | reverse complement strand
GGGGCCGGTACATGTGCGGCAGCGAGTCGATACCTGAACCGCAGGCGAGCTACGGCAATGCTAACATGTAGCGGGTACATTGACGCACGACTTACACGGTACAGATAGTCTCGAAAGCAGCAGCCGTTGATCAATTCGAACGGCAAAGGCCAGTTGAATCACTCTGTCATGCCTAGGAAGCAAGTCGTTCGAATGCTCGACACAATCAAGTGAACGGAGAATTGCCAACGTAAGGCGTTTTATTTTTAGAAAGTCACAGCAGGCGGTCCGCTGGGCGCGTTGTTAGTGTCGTGAAGTCGACAAGATAGGACGCCGACGGGTACCTACCTTGGGTACCTTATGTTAGGTTCTCGCTAAAGTGCCCAGCACTATTCTGCAGAAGCAGACTTGGTGCAAAAGCTCCGTGGGTAGCAAGCTGGTCGGCATTGCATCATCAGCCTCTCCGTCCCTTGCAGACTCTCCAAAAGCTGCTCACAATATTCCTAGGCAAGGCCAATGTTCCATTTTACCGCCTCTCCAGCCCCCCAATCATCGGCTGCAACCACAAATCGCACTCGACGGACCGCACGCTGCTGCGGGGGAGACGAACTGCGCTGGTTCCCCACTGGTCCTCGCCCCCCGTCAATCACCCCGGGCCGGGCGTCGACCTCGGCGCTTAGCCACCCCCTCTGTCCAACCACACACCACCATCCATCCCTCTTCTGCAGCGCCCATCACCACCATGCACCACGCTGCAGCCAGTGGCCGTCGTTCCCTCCCAGGGGCCCTCCCTCAGCTCCCAGGGGGCCTCGGCGCTTATGTACTCTCCCAGCTTTAGAGCCTGCTGCAACGTCGTCGTAAATATGTCTGATCTCTCCTCGTTGTCTCCCCCTCCCATCCTCTCCGACTCATGTTTCGTATGCTGCCATCAGGAGGTCTCGCTGCGGCATCCGTTGCCTCCTCTTAAGGCCTTTTCCTCCTCCTCCCCGCCATGCCGCGAGGGCTCATCGCCCCACTACATGCTCTCACGGTTCTGATTCTTTCTTGTCTCGCCCATTCCGAGCCAACCCTCACCAGCCTCCAACAGAGCTATAGCAGCCCGCTCATCACCCACCGCCCAGGCCCACACGACGCGCCGTTGCTCTTCCCTGGAGCCTTGCGTGACCCGTCCTATTTGCCTGCGGAAATCGGTGGCGTCATCGCAGCCTACGGCGTGTCCCTTGTCTTCGTCGCAATCACTCTGCTTGCGCTGGCAAAGAAACGACGCGAGCACCTCAAGGCCGCTCAGGACGAGTTTGTCTTTGAAGCACCGGCAGACTTCTGCAGCCCAGATCGCGCTCCCGGGGAACTTCATTCTTATCCAGACGCCGCACGAGTGCCCAATTTCTCCTACCCTTCACCCATCAACACCGGCTTCAACGTCTCGAGCCCTCACATCTATCCGTCGCCGACGTCGACTGCCGGTGCCCCGGAGTCGATCTTGCTGTCGATCAGAGGTCGTTCAGGCAGACCGAGAGATGGCCCAGCAACAGCTCGAGGAGATGTACAGGCACGTCATGGAGCACGAGGAGGAGAAAACGGCACCGTGCCCGACGCACCCGTCATCCCCAGGCCGCCTCAGAATCACGCTCCAGACTCGATGGGCTCCAAGAAGGAGAGATCCAAACCCGCCAGCCTCAACCTCAGTCGAGGTGTTGAAGAAAGTCACACTCCAAAGCACCTCTTTCTTCTCCGCACTCCGCTCACCCAGGAAAAAGTCCATCAAAGGCATCTCCATTTCCTCGCCCATCATGACGCCGCATTCTTCCACTTTCCCAGTACACGACTTCCAGAAATGAGTCCCATGGCCGAGGCCTTACGCTCCGGCACCTCCAGCCCCGATCAACCGGCCGTTGGCGCACAAGACCCGCCGCAGCGCCATGCTGACCCCAGACATTTCACCCCAGAGCGTGCAGACCATAGATGAGCGCATCAGCGCGTTGTCTGGCACCGCCAGCGGCAGCAGACAAGTCTCGCAGGCTCCCACCGAGGCGGACCCGGCATCGGCCACGTCGGAGCATTCTCAGGTCCTCTGGTCGGACTCCCGTCGTCGCCCAAGCCCTCGGCCAAACCTCCCCAGCTTCCTCGTCACCCAAGCCAGGTGCCAGCTTCCGGAAGCCAACGCTCCTTCGGCCGTGCGGACAGGAGGCACCCTGCCGCTACGAGCCTACGAGCCGGCCATGAGCTCGCCGTCTGCCATGGCTTATACCACCAAGCAGACGGTGTTTGAGAGGAGAGGGCCGCTCTCCCCGACCACGGGCAGGACCCCCCGCACGGCTGGGGCGGTTCCGTACTCGCCATATCAGCCCAACACGCCCTGCATACCGGTGACGCCGTCGCTGGTCACCAAGGAGGACAGAAGACGCATGAAGAGAATGATACCCAAGACGCCTACATTGGAGATGGTCAAGAGTTCCGACGATGTATGGTAGCGCGTCACCTTGAGTGATCCGAGAAGCAAGGGAAGACGGGCCTGGAGAGGAGTTTGATGGATTATGACTTTGTACATGTCACTGAAGCTGGTTTCGAGACACTTGAGGGCGAAGACGACGTCGTAACGGCTGTTCTCCTATTTTTCCGTTAGATAAATTGCTTGCGAAGGCCACACTCGCGGCAAGCACTGTTCATTCAGGTGGTAAAAAAATACATTGACACGCCTTTCATGTCGCTTGGCCAGGGCCTGGTCGTGTAAAGGCCCGTGGACGGGCACATCATCCAATGTCGAATGGAGCGAGGCGGGCACTTGGGAGAGGGAGTACTGCTCCCGCTGAGCTCGGCCTGGCTGGCATGCCAATTCAGAAGTCTCCACGCGGAGCATCTCGAGCCGAGTCCTGTCCGCGGGTCAATATGCACCGAGAACCTCTGTGGGCGGGCTGATGGTTGGTTGACGTAACATCAACCACTTCCCCTCTGGCTTCTTCATGCAGACATTTTTCTTCTTCTCCCACCTGGCCCCCATTGCCCGAGTCCAGAACCGGGACTGTCTTTGGCTTATCACCGATGCCCCCCCCCCTTGAAGGACGTCAGTTCTGGCCCTCGCGTCGCAAACGGGGCTCAGCGGCTGGCAACTCGGAATTACCGAAGGCGCGTGGATGGGCTTTTGTCCATCCCTGCCCGATTGCCGAACCGCCGCGTCGCACGCCGAGAAAGGTCCAGGGCGACAGGCTTTGCTGATGCAGTCTATGATCTCTTTTGGACATTGACTGGCACACACACATGCCGCCCGAAGTATAGTGCCAGGTGCCTAGGTATGCCAGGTTATTCACGGGATGCCCTATATAACCGGCACGTATACGGTGAATACAGATATGTCACCGCGGGCCGCAGGCCGGACATTGCCGCTTCGGACCCGAGTCCTCGGATATACTGTACGCATTTATTAGCCGGCACGACGGGCCTTTTTTCTTCTGAATTTCTCGTCCCGTTCCCTCTTCTTCTGATACTTGTGCGTATGAGGCTTTGCAAAACCCAGACGCCGCAAGAACGGAGAGTGCAGACAGCCCACGTAAAATGCTAGAGCCCTACATTATCCCGCCCACATGCCGGGTCTATGCCCGGAAATGTGCATTATCAAAGCGGAATTACCTTGATTCCAACGCTATGGACATCCCTCCCCATATTCTACACACGTATTTGTCTTCTCAATTGGAGCAGCTAAATATGCATGCCCTAGTGGCCAAGGTTGCTGTTGGCTGGCTATAACAGGAGTGCTCAACCTTGGTTCTCGGATAACTGTTATGTTCGCCCCTCGCCTTCGTTAGAATGCACTGCAAATGCCGTGCTTGGTGCGTACGTAGGACCAATTCTACGCAGGGTGCCGTCTTGTTTCGAAATGCAGTGCACAGGGCAGTGGCACAGGTGCGAATCACGGCGTCAAGGTTCGTCTCGCAGCGTCAATGCCACATACCTGAGTGCATGTATGTACGACCCCGATGCCGCAGCATGTCTCTCGCCCCGGACGGTGGCGTCTGGTTGGCCGGCACGAACCAGCCTGGTGACAGAAGGAGCGGGTGGTGGACCCGGAATCTATTGAGCGGTCATAGGCGGGCGAATCTTTGGCAGGAATAAGTTAATAACCAAGTATAGGCCCGGTCGTGCTCCGTTTAGCCTGATAGGAACCGCATGCGAGGACGAGGAACGAGTGCATATACCGTCCTGCGCGAGCCAGGTCAGTGCCCCCCATGCCGAACTTCAGCATCATGTCGTACAGCGATTCCTCATCTGCTGCAAGACCCAAGTGCAACTCTCCTTTGTACGAGCTGGGCACAGCCGTGTCACCGATAAGGCCAGTCGCGGTTGGCAAATCGGGCTAGGATTTCCCGCAACCTTTGGTCCAGTGGATATCGATGGCTTCGGACCAGCTGAGCGGCGATGGTTCAGCCGCAAATCAAGGTCAGGACCGGCTCTTGATTTATGATGACTCAACCGGGCCAGAGCACGTTTAGTTATGGCCGTTGAGGGGCGTTTGAAAGACTGCTATCCAAAGCCTTTGTATGTGATATGTGCCCGGCAGTTACTCCGATCAACTCTGGCCATCTACTTTGTACAGCAGCACAACGTAGCCCGAAGACGAACTTTTAAGGTAGGACCGCGGTAAGATGCCGGTATTTCCATAATCAGGACATGCAGATATCAGGCCCTGAATCACCAATGTGTGATGGGGATGGGCCCCGAGCTAGCCTTGGCAGTCAGCTGTCAACCCTGAAGAGGTCCGAACCTCGACCTGCCCAGCACATGGCAGAGTCTGTGGGCTCGATATGCTTCCCTTCCCCCGTCATGTAACCGGGATCAAGGCGGGCGCTACCAAAAGTTGGTAGCACGGTCACCGGCAACTTCCCTGGGTGATGGGGGTTACCACCGGCGGCGGCTTTGAAATTGGACGAGGGGCAGTGCGTCGCCACGCCTGCCAATACCCTCGAATCCCAAGATCGACGGAAAGGGGGGGGGGCCATCTTGAAGTGAATCCACAGATTGCCGACGGCGTGGTGGGTCACGCCTTGCTCGGTTGCAGTCGGCAAGTCGAGGACAGAGAATACCTAGACAAGCTCCAGATAGCAAGGAGGAAGTCCTCCGGGCTGAGCATGACAAGTGACAGGCAGGAAGGGAGACGCGAGTCAGAGAGGGGGCGGGGGGGGGGGGGGGAAATTTGAAGAGCACCGCATCCCGCATTCTGTTCGCGCCGTTCCGCGCTCTTCGAGATGCAACGCGTGCCTGAAAGTGCTTCGTGTATGCGACTTTTGGTTGGAGCAATAGACGCAGGCGAGAAGGGGGCGGAGGCGAAAGATCTGTATACACGCCCACCTACATACCAAGGCACATATATCACAGCTTTTTCATTACCGGACTGTACTGTATCTTGAAGCCTTGCCGGTGTGTGTCACTGCCGTCGGCGTATTTCCGCGGCTTCTGCCGACCCCAAGCGGTAGCACAAGTGGGCTGCAAGAGTGTCTTGTTCAGTATCAAGGCAACCTGGCTCAAGTGACTCGACATTGTCGAGATCGGACAAAACAGGTGTAGCCAGGCCTACGATTCACCTCTCTGACTCTGCGGCAAAGAAAGCACACGCCTGAGTACTGCATGCGGGTCAAGGCTCTTTGGTCTTTTTGTCTTTTTGTGACCGAGCACAGCAGCGTAGAGGTAGGTATGCCGGTCTCTGGGCCGTGCAGCATCGTCACTGTCAAGTCAAGCCTCAGTGACGCCCGGATCAGGCGTTCGGATGGACAGGGCCCGAGTTTCCCTCAGGACCCAGGTCAGGGGAGGGATGCTGAATCGGTTGGCGAGGCCACCATCCCGGCCCGGCAGGTGGTCCCTCGCCCACCGGCGACAAAGGCAAACGGCATGTCGCCGACGGACTCAGAGAGGGCACGGCGCAATGTAGACCGAGAGAGTCGGAGAGCCGAGAATTCTTGTTTTCTGGATTGGAAGAAAAGACCCCCTTCCCTCCTTATCTCCTCAGCAGGACACGTTTCAGCCACCGGGAGGCGTGTTAAGGCCACGGTGGCTCTTCGCTACATGCATCCATGATAAGATGCGAACTGCCGGCTGCGAGCGCCAGCACCACAGCAAAGTAAGTGAAGAGCCGGGGCCGTTCATCCGCGTATGTACATGGTACTGGGACAAAGGTATACAGGTGAGTCTTGGTTCAAGAAGATGAGTTGTCTGATGGCAGCCGTATAGTGCTTTGGGTTCGCCTTTCTGGTTGTGTGTGTGTGTGCTGTATGGGCAAGATGTCTCCGAAGCTGAAGAATCTTGTTTGCTTAAGCGAGCAGACACTGACAGATGAAGTCTTGCCCTGGCGCTTCCGTCCGCTCTGGTCAACAACAGTCGGCCCGTTGGGCTGCAGCATGTATCTGCCACGTACATACATACATACACATACAGAACTGCGCCTTGGCTTTGCACATGGGTGTGCTACGTGGTATCGCCGCTGACCAGAGGACAAGGACGGACGTGGATTGTAGGCAATAGCATTTGGCGGTGCAGGGAGGAGGGCCGAGAGCGGAGGCCCGCGTCGCGCCAAGCCGAGGAGCCAAGGAGGAGGCATTCTTGGGACGAGCGATAGCCGGCGTCTAGGTAGCTGACGATGGGTGCTAACTAATGACGCATCGTGGGTTTTTTTCTTGTATCTGCGGCAGGGGCAAGAAACTATCCGTGACCAAAGGAGTCCTTCAAGCGACGGAGTACAGGGGCCGGTAGTCTGCCCTCGCGTTGCGGCCGGTTGCTCGCAGACACCGGTGCCCCCTGGATCCTCAGCCCGGACTTGATCTCGCGTTTTGTAGAAACTTGAAGCAGAGACATGGACAAGCTGCAAAGCGGATTCGAAATTCGTCTATGCACTTTTGTCAAAGTAACGCAGTCTGCCTTGAGTCGCAGAGAACGGCCGATAGAGTTTCGTAGTGCCGCATCGCCGGTCTTGCCTTGCAGCCATTCGCATTATCCAGTGCAGATTGATAATCTTGAGTTTGCTGCACCGGAGAAAAACAGGTGGAAGGGGGGGGGGGGGTGCTGGATCAAAAGAAAAGGTCCACTCTTGTTGATTCGACCAAGGTGCCTGCCTGCGTTGTGCATGGTTCATGTTTGTGCTGTATGTCCTGGCAGGCTGAGTTTAGGATTGGCCGTTGCTTTCAAGTCACTGGCAACCGATCAAGCCTACTTGGTAGGTAGGTAGTGATAGTTTAACTAACTACGAATATTTCGTACAAAGAGAACAAGGAGGCCTGGGGACGGAGGAGGGAGGCGCCAGAAAAGAAAAAGAAAAGCGTGGGGAAAACGGGGCCTTGGCGGGTGACGACATTACCTAAGGCAGGTACGGATGCATGACTCTGCACGGCAGGCAGGAGGAGCATCTGTGGACTTTAGCGAGGAAAGAAGGAGATGCGGACTTGAACAAGGACCAGTTCAACCCGCAAAGCAATCTACTGTACCTAATCGGCACATCCATTGCTCCCGATGGCTCATCTCGCCTTTGGCGGGCCTTATCGAGGCCCGCCTGGATGCTAACCGAGCGAAGGCGAACTACACGCCGCTAGGTGCTAAACGCAACGGGCCGGCAGGCAACACCCTGCTCTGCACTCGGTACGGCTCCGCTGTACATGCAAAGTACACGTCAGGTACTTTCAGCGAACATGGAACAACTGTGCGTCCTTGCCGAGCTGCATGCATGTACGAACAGGACCTTGGCCTAGGTATCTGTACCAAAACCAGTGCTTGGCTTAGATATCTGTACCAAAACCAGTGCATCATCAAACGAGCATGTTCCCATCGCGCAGGGCTGCTCTGCCAAAGGAGCCGATGATGTGTGGAGCGTAAGGCGGCGACGACGACATTTATTATTATTATTATTAGGCTGATGGGTAGATACCGGTAGGTACCTACCTACCTACGGATAGATGACGCGGAAGCTGTCTCCACCCACCAGCCCGGCCTCATGGCAGTCTGCAAGGACGGTGCAGGCGTTGGGGGGCTGGTGACCTGGATGTACGGATAAGTACACGGGCCTTGTTCGACAAGTGTCTCGCGGTAACAGCCAATCAGAGCCCGACATCTGCTGCCTCGTGCGCGCGACAACGACCACACCCTCCCACGTCCCGGATCGTACGATTATTCTGGGGATCCATCCGGCACATGCCGCACGCCCCCCCGTAGCGAGCGAGGCTTCTCCGTCTTGTCGATTTCTCTTCTGCCTGTCATTTTCCCATGCCGCTTTGTCAGGCACTTTATTACAGACTGCTTTCTGCGTGTCGCACGTGGGCCTGATTGCGTAGTCTCTCGCTCACAGTCTGCGCTGCCTGCCTCCGCATCGAGGACACTAATCAGTACGTACTATGGTACGGCCTGCAGGCCCACATGAACCAGTACATACA
The DNA here is from genome assembly GCF_020360975.1 of Hirsutella rhossiliensis. Classification (NCBI taxonomy): domain Eukaryota; kingdom Fungi; phylum Ascomycota; class Sordariomycetes; order Hypocreales; family Ophiocordycipitaceae; genus Hirsutella; species Hirsutella rhossiliensis. The sequence continues at coordinate 2,013,273 of NW_025408681.1, read as the reverse complement.
TCCCGCCCGCACTTGCCTTGCTTCGCTCTCTGTACAGTACTCCGTACAGTACCTCCTATAGTGCCTACCTAGGTAGGTACTAGTAGTAGGTAGCGGGCTAATACACTACGGGCAGCACCAGCTGCGCTTCCTGCAGGGCCTTCCAGAGCCTTTGCCGTACATTGCAGCAGGCACAGTACGTACTTGCTAGGGGCCGGCCACCCGCTTAGCACCCGTTGAATCCTCCGTCCCGACCGAGTGTAGTACTAGAGGTGCTGTACTGTACTGTACGTAGGAAGTCTGCCATGCTTGTTGCCTTTCTCGGCAGCCCATCCCCTCATCCGTCCTCCCTTTTTTCTTTTTCCGCTTTTTTTTCTCCTTATTCCCTTCAACCTCTGTGTTTCACCACCGATCCCTCCGCTCGTTTAAAAGGTCGTTGGCCATCCCTGTCGCCTGACCTTTGCACTCGGCGCTGGCAACTTGAGCCGTCTCCCCGAATCCGAAGCTGGTCGAGGCAAATATCAACCAACAGGGCCATTCTCGGCATTAGGCTCCGGCGCAGAGCCCGCGGACACGAAACCGGCACCCGCGTCCCATCGGCCTTGACCCCCGTCGACTTGTCTGTCTCGAAATAGTCCGCCTTGGCTGCTGCACCGGTCGCAATTCTTGGGAGGGGCAAGCTGCAGTCTCGACCCCTGCTGACTTTGCGCGCTCGCTTCCCGCTGCCACCCTCTCTCGTCGCTTGACTAGGGAATACAATACATCAAACTTTTACCGCCCATTTGCGCCTCGTCCTCTCCAAGAAGAAAAACCAGGCGTTGCGGGCACGCGCGTTGTGCGACATTGTCTGTCCGTCCGTCGTCTCAAATTCCTCCTGGCCGACTCCCCATCTTTCTTCTGGCGCTCCGTCCGAGCATCCTTCGCACCTACATAATTACATACGCCTACAGACCCTCGGTTCCAGGATTGGCTATATTTGGTGCAACTCCTGGTTTTCCCAACCGATTTGGGTTCTCTGACCCGAGCACGTCGAACCGATTCTGGCCCCGTTTCCGCAATTCGCCCGGCCAAGATAGCAGCCAGCTATACGCCCCTATCGCAGCGCATGGGAATACCGCACGCCTGCGTCTTTCCCGCCCTTGACGTCTTACCACCGAACCACGACAACTTCCGCATCCAGTGGGTTCGGCCAGCCTCGAGCCAGCTGACGGCTCCAGAACACGTCGAGGATTGGCCGAGCAGAATCTGCCGCACGCCTTCCTGGCGCTCCCATTCGCCTCGGGCATCGGATCCCTTTCCACCTTGGCACCGCCTCGCCTCGCCCGAAACTCGCAATCCTCGATGGCTGAGGACGATTCCACGGGCCGCTTCGGGCTCGATGAGCCCGTTTTCGGCTTCATGGGCGACGCGAGCGCCGTCTCCGATAGCAAACTCGAGGCATCAAACGCACCTTCCGACAGCAGCGGTCAGGCCTTTTACGGCTCCTCGCCTTGGGACTTCCAAGTCAACCCCACTTTCGACTCGTTCGACGTCAATCCCGCTGGCACCGCACCTCCCGTTTCAGCTGGGTCCGTGGCTCCCTCGTGGCCGCTACCCGCATTTGATCAGCCGCAGCAACAGCCGCAGCAGCAGCCACAATCACAATCCCATCAGCGACCGCAACCGCACCCGCACCCGCAATCCCAGGCCCAGGCCTCGTCTCCCTCGTTTGATGGCTTCCCACCCCCCAACGTGGACCCGACGACCGTCTTTGGGCCCGGTCAGGGCAATCCTGGCTTGAGGAAGCTCCCGACTGCAGGCACACATCTTCGTACGGCTCAGACCATGTCACATGAAGAACTTCGAAACATCGCCATGCCCCCTCACTTGCAGTACAATTCGCCCAAGAGCGCTTCTAGCCCCGACTCGGCCAATAGCGAGGTCAAGGCCGGAGCTGGCTCTTCACCCGAGCTGATGGGTCCAACAAGCAGGAAGGATTCCCGAAAGCGAAAGGTGTCTGACGAGCTGGAAGACGACGATGATGTAGACGACGAGGATAAGCCCGTGAAGAAGACGGCCCACAACATGATCGAGAAGAGGTACCGGACCAACATCAACGACAAGATCGCCGCGCTGCGCGACAGCGTCCCTAGCGAGGATCATGTCCAAGAGCGCCAGGGGCGAGGATACGACCGAGGATCGCGAAGAGCTCCACGGCTTGACACCTGCGCACAAGCTCAACAAGGCAACCGTAGGCAATCTCCGGACGTGTCCATACGTAACCTTCTTGCCACCGTACTGACTGGTGGAACAGGTGTTGAGCAAAGCGACCGAGTACATTCGCCATCTTGAGAAACGCAACGGTCGCCTGATGGACGAGAATAGCGCCATGAAGGAAAGGATTGCGGCGTTTGAGAAGCTCTTCATGGCCGGCGCCATGAACGGTTCCATCAGCCCGATGCAGCATCCCCAACTCCAATGCAATATCCCCAAGAGAGCCAACAGCAGTTTGCTAATTCGCCTATGGCAACGGCGCAAGAGAGCAATGCCAACCCGGCCGGTATGATTAATGTGCCCGAAGACATGAAGCGCATCATCTCGGCCCAGATGGCTGCCGGCCAACCGTACCCGGTGCCCCCGCAGCCGTTCCGTGGAGGCAACCCGGCCGTTATACGCCAGCAGCAGATACAGCAGCAGCAACAGCAGCAGCAGCAGCAAATGCAACAAACCGGCTGGGTAAACGCAAGCCCGTACTTTGGAAAGCTCATGGTTGGCTCTCTTGCTGGCCTCATGATTCTAGAGGCCGTGCGAGAAGACGAATTGAGCAACAATGAGCCAGAGGGCAGGGGTCTCTTCGCCATACCCTTGCAGCTTATTGGGCATGCGTCGTCAGCGCTCGACCTCCACGTCATGGGATTCCACGTTTACACGTCTCTCAAGCTGCTACTATTCCTGGGCTCCATCTTGTGGATCCTTGTCCCGTCGCTGTTTGCATCGTCGGGTGAAAGGGTCAAGAAGCAACAAGCGACTGGACTCGAGCGCGCGCCGTCCCTGGCGTCGTCGATCGACGTACGCCGCCAAGCGTGGCTTACTGCAATCCAAACAGTCTGGGTTCCTCGGCACAACTTTCTCCTCGAGGCCTCTGCGCTGATCCTCAAGGCCATCAAGCTGAGCCTGCGCAATGCCATTGGCGTCCATGGCTATCAGATGTTGACTGGACTGACTGAAGAGCAAGATACTGCGCGCGTCAAGGCATGGTCAATCGCGCTCGACTCGCAACTCGCTGGAGGACATTGACATTTGCAGGAGTCGGCTTGTCTTGACCTTGCTCGCTTCGGGCACCTGCCCGACACCTGTCCGCTTGATGCTCAAAGCGCTCCACATCCGCGTCCTTTTGTGGGACTTGAGCAACAGCAACTGGCAGCTGGGAGCCATCAACGCAATCGCCGCAAAACTTGCCAGGAAACGGTGGAACGAGGCGCGTCAGCTGAATCGTCTGCTTGCTCGGCTCCGGCGTGGCTCCGCTGCCCCGCACGAGCATGAGCTGCCAGAGCATCTCGTCGCATTGGTCGAACAGGAATGTGATGATGTGCTGAGTGCCTCGGTCGTGCAAAGAGCCCACAATCTGGCCTTTAACGTGGATACCACGCACAACGCCGGCAACTCCATTGACGGCATGGATGCTGTGGTTGACGACGCGGCGGTGGGTTCGCCTATGGACGCTGTTGCGGCTTGGTGGTCGACTCAAGTTTTGCACCACGTCCTGACTGCCACACTGGACGAGAATGCACCGGCGCTGCGAAGCCAGGAGCAGAATATCGCATTGGCCATCAAGGTTGCGCCGAGGGGCTCCGCTGCTCAGATCCGCGCGGCCCTGGCCGGTGCGGTTCTGCTCAAGGGGTCTCGTGGCGAGAACATCGAGCTGGCTCGCCAGGCGATGGCGACGGGGAGGGCGGAAAACACCATCAGCGGCTCAACCCTAATGTTTGGACCTGTTACACGCGCCCCTGACCGAGACTTGACATTCACCCTCGACTGCGCGGTTGCGATTGCTCGGCTCACACGGATCCAATCCAAGGCAGGCGCAGACACGCGATGTCTGGGCCTGGTGGAAGGCATCGCCAAGTCGGAGCACATGTCGTCAATGACACTCCTGGGATTCACTGCAGTGATGGAGCTGATGAAGCACCTGTTGAAGCACGAGGCTGTCAAGCACGAGCTTGAGGTGACTCTGGGCAAGCTTTCAAGCAATCTTAGACTCTGGATGGGCAGACCGCGCGCAAGGAAGTGCGGTGTCAGCTCCGAAATCCGGAACAAGATGGTCGAGAGGTGTCTTGCGGCGACAAAAACATTGACGGGACCGGACAACGACACTGGATACGGCAGCTTAAGCGATACCGAAGACATGAATGTCTGATGGCCCTGGACCGGCAAGATGGCGTTTAGGATTTTCTTGTGCGACAGATACCAAGACACTCCACTTGATTTCAGTTCTTGCACGACACTGACATGTTATGAATACTGCACGATCATGGACAGGCGATTCCGGCGACTAGTGGATCTGATTTTTTGTTTGTTCCCCTTAGTTCGTCTGCTACACTTCCCCTGACGTTTTCGTGCGCAGGTGGGTTTCCTCGATATGTAAATATATTCCAAACAAAAACGCGGGCAGGGAGGGGAAAATGGTGGAGCATGAACTGGTAGGAATCAGGCGGGAAGAAACATAGAGACAGACCAAAGCAGCGAGAGGGTCGCGTTCGAGGCTTTGCCTCTGTTTCAACCATGCGTCGTGACCGGTCCGTCTTTTCCCGCACATGTTACGCCTTGTACTCGGAGGCAGCTTTGTCCCTCTCGGATAGAACGGCCATGTCTATCACTTTGCTCGGCTAGAGTTGGACAAAGGTTGCGCGATATCCGAAAGTGTGTACACAGATGTATGTATCGCTGCGCCCGCCAGGGAGCATAGGGAGAGTTTTCGAGGGCCAAGCCGACGTCTTGTTTGCTCTCTTGCTGACCATCTGACAACAGGGAATCTGTCCTTGTGACACTGCATTTCCGTGTGCTGTCTCCGGGTCAGACCACCTTTTATTGTTTTGGGTTTCTGGTTTGCTCGCTGCCTGCCGTAATGCTCTGCTTGCTTGTCGTCACGGTAGCCTGCCTGGCGGGTTTTGGCAAGGGTCCGGGTCAAGACATGGGGGGTATTTATCAAATGACTGCTGCCCTCCTTCTCCCATGTATGATACCCAGCCATGAACTGTACGGGATCGATCGAGGTTGCGTGTTGGTCTCGGTCTGCCGGCTCGGGCTGCGATCGGCCCCCAAGGAGGAGGGGGGCTTCGGGACGGTTTCCGAGGGCGAGGAGGAGGGGTGGTCACCGGGCCTTGGTTGGTTGGTGGTGTTGATGCTGCGGATGCTTGATTGCACATGCATGCAGGCTCGTGCAAAGCAACGGTCTGCCAGCCGGGCTCGCTATACATACTCCGTACGGCATAGACACGAATAGCTCATCGGGGGGGGCGAGGGGGGGCATCCTACCGAGCTTCCCTTCCGGCACCCCCCCCTCCCCCCCGGTCTCTCTCTCCATGCGCCCTCTCATGCTGCGTCAGATTCATTCGGGCACGACGACTCGCCAACTCCCCTTAGGTCCGGCCAACAAGGCGCAGGACAGGAGGCGGCAAGTATACGAAGAGCGTCATCAAATCACTGCGCTCCGTCACTTGCGCAGCATGGGGAAAACCGCAAAAGCCACAGCAGCACACGCAGTCGACGGCGTTTTGCCTCGTACCGCCGACATCTCTAGTCCAGAGCGGCCAATGTGCAAAAAAGACTGTGGCCATGATCTCTCAGAAGCTGCCTACCACTCCGGCACCCTCCCACAGCCTCCCCCGGCCATCAGCTCGACCGGCTTTGCCATGCTCGTCCCGGCTGCGCCGACGCCCGACCTATCGCCCTTGGGCTTCCTCGCCCGCTGCCCGGTCCGCCGAATCCTGCCATCCAGCTCCGCAAACGGTGCCTCGCCGCTCTCGCCCTTGCGCACCTTCCAGCGGCTCGTGCCCAGTGCCGCGTCGAGCTCCTCCACGGGCGGCAGCTTGAGGTAGACCATGCCATCCGCACGGGCCTCCACGGGGAAAGTGGCGATGGAGAGGGCCTTGTCGCTGCTGCACGAGCCGTCGCCGAGGTCGAAGTTGCGCTTGTGGAGGGGACAAGAGACCCACGGCGACCGCTCGGCGCTCGAGACGACGCTGTCGTCGCTGAGCGTGCCGTGGTTACCGGGGTCCTGGCCTAGGAGGCTATCTGACAGCACAAAGGCGCGCTTGTGAGGGCACATTTGCTGCGTGGCGTAGAACCGGCCCCTGAAGCGCCAGACGGCGAGCTGCGTGTCACTGCGCTTAATGGTTGCCGAGATACCGTTGGGCAGCGCGTCGGCGCCATTAAAGTGGGAGGCCTCGATGACTGCGTGCCACGACGCATTGCTCCATCTCTCCCGTAAGCCCTTGAAGTCTTCTTCGGCCGAGCCCTTGGTCCAGTAGACAGGCCGGCTCTGGCCCCTCTCCTTCTCGACCTCGACCGTCTCGACGCCCTCGTCCGTGTTCTGAAACTGCTTGAACTTGGCCGCCATGACCGGGCTCTTGATGGCCTCGGCCCACTCGTCAAAGAAGCTGCCGACGAGTTCCCGCATTTGCGCCTCGAGAGATGCACAGATGCCCAGCTTGTCCTCGAGCACCACCTCTCGCAAATACGTGATCCCCCCGGGCAAGCTCTCGAGCCAAGGGGCTGTGCGCTGCAGCTTGTCTGCCGTTCTGATGTAGAACATCAAGTACCGGTCGAGGATGGGGATGACTTCAGCGGGCGGCACGTCCTTGGCCAGAAGCTGCGCATGCCTGGGCTTTGCACCGCCATTTCCAGCGATAAAGACGTTGAAGCCCTTCTCCGTGGCAATGAGACCGAAGCTGGGCCTACGTCAGCATGTGGAAACACTCGAATTCATTATGGTAAAGGTACTCTTTGCTCTGAGCCTCTGCACACTCGCGCACGCAGCCACTCACGCCGCCCTTTATCTTGTGCGGCGCTCGTATGCTCTTGTACCGCTCTTCCAACCGCACCGCCATGCCGACGCTGTCGCCAATTCCGAACCGGCACCAAGTCGTGCCGACGCAGCTCTTGACCGTTCTCAGCGACTTGGCATAGGCGTGGCCGGATTCCATGCCGGCCGCCACGAGCTGGCCCCATATCTCGACAAGATCCTGCTTCCTGGCGCCAAACATGTCGATGCGTTGCCCCCCCGTGATCTTGGTGTACAGGTTGTACCTCTTGGCCACCTCCCCGATGACGAGGAGCCTGTCGGGCGTGATCTCGCCGCCTGGCACCCGAGGGACAACAGAGTAGGTGCCGTTTCGCTGGATGTTGCCCAGGAACCGGTCATTCGTGTCTTGCAGGCCATGGACCGGCTTCTCCATGACGTGCCGGTTCCATAAGGATGCGAATATGCTCGCTACGGCGGGCTTGCATAATTCGCATCCCGAGCTCTCCCTGTCGTTGCCAGCCTCGCGCATCACCTCGGGCAAGGTCGTCAGCCGCTTGACCATGATGATGTTGAACAGGTCGGCGCGTGAGAAGTTGAAGTGGGAGCAAAGATGGTTCTTGACTTCGTTGCCCATGACCGCCATTGTCTTGTTGAAGATTGTGGTGACGAGAGGCATGCAACCGCCGCACCCGGTGCCGGCCTTGGTGCAGGACTTGATGGCGCCAATATCCTTGCAGAGGCCGTCTTTGACGCTCTTGACGATGTCGCCTTTGGTGACATTGTGGCAGGAGCAGATTTGTGTGTCGTCGTCGAGATTGTCATCCCAGCCGCCGCCGTCTTTCTGCGCTCCGAGGATGAGCTGGCCCGGCGGCATGTCGAGCTCCTTCATGTTCTTGACCAGGGGCACCAGCCTCACGTAGTCGCTGGTGTCGCCAATCATCATGCCACCAACAAGGTATTTACCATCCGCGGTGAATATGTACTTTTTGTAGACATTCTGAAAGGGGTCCTTGTACGTCAACGTTTTGACCGTGCTGCTGGATGGTCTCGGTTCCCGCTCCCCGCCGTGAAGCTTTTTTGCATATCGAGGAGGAAGACGCGTCGGTCCGTCGCGGTCAGAGAAGCAGTCGCCGAAACTGGCGACTTCAACTCCGAGAAGCTTCAACTTTGTGCTGAGATCGGGTCGTTTGAATCTCCGAGGGGAGTGAAGCTTGGCCTGTGTCAGGTTGAAGGCGAGAACCTCGGCCATTTCGACGCCGGGGGCGATTAGGCCAAACGTCTGGCCCTGCCAACTGGCACATTCCCCAATGGCGTAGACACTCGGATCGCTGGTGCTCAAATCATCATGGACAACAATCCCGCCGCCAGCCTCGGCACATTCAATGCCAGCCTCGTGGGCCAGCTCGTCCCGGGCATTTACTCCGACTGCGAAACACACAGTCGAGCAGTCCATTTCCGCGCCGTCCTCGAACACCACCCCCGTGACGTTATGAGCTTGGTCTGATTTGATGCGCCGTATTCTCTTGCATAGCATCACATCTAGACCGAGGTCTCTGACTTGACCAACGACCATGCTGCCCGCGTCCTCGTCTAGCTGTCGGCTCAGGACCCATTTGTTCCGCTCGACGAGCTTCACCTCCGCAAAGGACTCCAAGTCCATCATGGCTTTGGCGGCTTCAAGACCCAGCAGGCCACCGCCAACCACGGCGCCGACGGTCCCTGCTTTATCGCTGGAAAAGTCTATCAGACTGGTCAAGTCGTCGATGGTGCGGTAGACAAAGACGCCGCGTGCGTCGTATCCAGGGGTTTGACGGGGAAGCGCGGCGTTGGAGCCAGTGGCAAGAACAAGGACATCGTACGGCACCACTCTCCCATCTTGGCAGAGAACGGACCTTTGTGTGGGCTTGATGCCGATGACCTTGGTTTTGATGTGGTATGTCAACGCATACTTGGCAAGGTTTTGGTACTGCAGTTGGGTTAGACATCGGTGAGCCCGATCCAAGCGTAGACGGACGACTTGCCCACTCCAGAGGATTCAAGTAGAGCTCGTCCACTTTGCGGTGTTGGAAGAAGCTCGTGAGACCGACTCGGTTATAGGCGAGATGTGATTCCTCTCCCAAAACGGTGACGCTGTACTCCCTCGCTCGAGCGTCGTACTTGAAGAGCTTCTCTCTGCATCGAGGTCAGCCTGGCAGCCTGACGGACAAAGGCAAGAGAAGTGAGAGTTTGACTTGCAGGAAGGCCATGGCAACCATGCCCAGCCCTACCACGACAACTCTCTTGGGTATTTCTGCCATGGTTGAGGTTGACGCTGGCTGTGCTGTTGATACGTAACGGGTAGGAGAGTAGTTGGTCGGCCAGCGCGGGCTGGGAATGTCAGCTCTTAAGCTTGGCGTGTTGGGAAACGTCGTACAACCATTATGTGAATGGGTCGAGACGCTATGGCTGCTGGTCCTTCGCGGATCATTGAGCCGTTCATTATCTAGCTGGAGCAGCAAGGCCCGCCCAATCAGCTCAACGACGCGGTCGAGCTGTCATTGTCCGCGGAAAAGGGCTGGGCCTGATCAACGTGGATCCAGGAAGGCGAGCGACGCCGAAAGAGTGCCGGGGCTCGGCGTTGCCGATGGCGCATATCCATGGGGCGATGTCGCTGGGATGTCTTCGGCCGCCGATTCCAACAACAGTCTCTTGGTAAATGAAAGCCACTCCCGTCGATTATCCAGGAGAACGCTCGGGGCATCTCGGGGTGCGGAAGAGCGGCTGCGCTGATGGAGGGTTCGTGGAACACGGAGGGTGGCATGGGGAGCTGACTGACGCGCGCGATAATTGGCTCTGAATTGGCCTTATCGGAAGCCGGTCCCTGGATCAGCAGTCGCCAAAGATACAGTCAATGTCAATGTCAATGTGGGTTGAAGAACAAGGGTCAGGGTGCTGTACAGTGCGTCAGTGCATAACCAGGTGCTGCTATGCACTGTACCATGGGCTCACGCTGCGTCGTCATGGCAGTAATTAAGGCATTTCTCTCGACAACGCACATCATCACCAGCATCGCTGCCGCCGAAACAACCCACACAATGGCCAGCACAGCGCCGGCACCCGCCCCAGCAGGAGAAGACGCAGCATCGTCCCCCCCCTTCCCCTTCCCCCGCGAATACCACTTCCCCGCCTTCTTCACCCGCCAAACCAACCTCACCACCCACCACGCCCAGCTGTCCAAGTGGTCCGCTCTCGTCCTCGCCTACGCCCGCCACCACCGCCTCTTCCGCCTGCATCTCTCGGCCGCCGCAGACTCGGACCTCTTCCGCAACCGCCGCATCGACCGCCGCCTCAGCCCCGCCGACATCCGCGACCTCCTCGACTTTATGCGCAGGGACGGCCGCGCAGAGTACCTCGATGCCAAGGACTCGGGCGACGTCGTCTTTGTCCACTGGAGGAAGCCGGATGAGTGGGCTGCCGTCGTCGAGGCTTATATCGAGGACTCGAGCCAAAAGGACAGCGTCTTGACGCTCTACGAGCTGACCGACGGCGAGGCCACGAGGGGCACCGGTCAGTCGCCGCCCTCTCCTTCCGCAACCTTGCCTGTGCTGACGGCCGCACCCGCAGAGCTACACGGGATGGATAGTCAAGTACTTCTTAAGGCGCTCAACATCCTGGTCAAGAGGGGCAAGGCTCAGATTTTCGGCCAAGAGGACTCTCTTGGCGTTAAATTCTTCTGATCCATTCGGGCGTCGGTATCCCGTTCCAACGCATATCCTGACATACAATCCGGTTCAGCCATGGCTTACAAGCCAGCACTCGAATCCTTCACACCAATCGCCGGAGCCAAACTCCAAAACTCCGCAGCCCAGCTCTCCTCACTTCAGCTCGTCCTTGTGGAAATTTTCCACCAGAAACCTGTCGTCGAAGCGCACCTGCTGCGCCATGGCGACGTCGAGGAGCCAGTCCGGGGCCACTATGCGCGGCTCCATGTTGCCCTTGGCGGCCATGTCCTTGAAGCGCGGCCACATCTGCTGCTCCTCAGTGCCAATAGTGCTGAGGAGATACACAGGTTCCGGCGGCGCGTTACCGTCCTCCTCGGCAGTCGTTGGCTTGATGATCGTGCCGCTGCGCGCTCGGTACAGCTTGAAGATGGCGCCGTTGGCTTCGGCAATGGCCCGGTAGCTCTCGGGCCCGTTGCGCACCTTTTCCGTGCAGAATATGGGAATGCCCTGAAGAAGTCTGCCCCTATTTGACTTGGCCCGGCCCTCGGATTTCTGTAGATTCATCTTGTACTGTTTCTCGGCTGCTTCGTCCCGGAGGACATAGTCGTCTGGGGCGGGGACCTCGCCGCTCTCGAGGACGGCCTCGACGAAATCCGTCGTCAGCGCCGTGGCCCCCCGCGCCAGTGCGCAGAGGAATTTGACGGTGCGGACGACCTTGGGCGCGGCGACGTAGTCGCAGGGCTGGCCTTCCTGGACAATCTGTATGCCGAGGTCACGTAGCCTTCGCTGCACACGGGGAGTTAGCATTCCCCGAAACAGACACATGGGGAGCGGTGAAGACTGATCCAGACGTACCCTATCACTGTCCTCCTTGTTCTTGTCCCCGACCCATCTCGCAAACCCAGTCACGACGATGCGCATCTCGACTTCGGGCAGCGAAGGACGGGCCTTTTTGGCCGGCCTCTTGGCTTCGTCGTGCTCCTCGTCCGGTGACGCTTTCCGCGCCAGCTTGACGTTGTGTTCCCGTTCGGCTAAGTCGGTGGCTCTCTTGCCACCCCACGGAGCGCCCGCCTTGTTCTGCCGCTTCTTCTCCTTCTCGTACAGGGCAATGTCCGGCGCAATGTACTGCAGCATGTCCCGGGCTTTGGCCTTGGCGCTGCGGCCGCCCGTGGACAGGACCGAGGGGCTGTCGTTCTCCTTGCCCAGGGTGCGCGGACGCGACCGAACCGGCGTCTCGACGGCGGTGTGGCTGGTACGCGACTTGGCCTGCTGGCCGTCGGCGGCCGCGTCGTCTCGCATCACGTCAAAGTCGCGCCCCTGGTCGGGAGGCCGCCCGATGACGACGCCCTCGGCCGGGCCCTTGTGGTACGCATTGTCCTCTGCCGCCTCGAGGATCTTGCGCTTCCTCTTGGCCCGGGGCGACATGGCCTCCTCGCCGCCGGGGTAGTACAACTCCCGGAGCCTGGACTCGTCGAAAAAGGTTTGACCGATAATCTCCCCCAGATTCGTCCGCGGCGGGAAGTGGTTGAACTTGGCGAGGTTGATCTGCTTCTTCTCGCACTTGGCGTAGCTCTCCTCGAGCCAGATGTGGTTGACCACGGCGACGCCCCACTCGGGGGCGGCCTTGCACTTTTCGCTCGTGTCGCGCGCCGTGACGAGATGGGTGTTGTCGGCCTTCATCGTCTTTGTAAACTCGGCGCCGCAGGCCCTGATGAGGTTCTCGAGGTAGACGCGGGCCTCGCCTCCGTAGTTGGAGACGGTAATTCGCAGGCCCTTGAAGCCCTCGATACCGTCCCGGGGAATCGGGTAGTGCAGCAACCGATGGAGGGGGTTGCGCCATTGGTTATGCACAATTAGGTAGAAGAGCCACGACAGGCTGCCCACGTCCTTGCACGAGCGGGACGCTTGGACGTACTGGGGCCCATCGCGATATTGGCAGATGAACATGTCGCACTCGTCCACGTCCTCGACCATCCTGCCTCCCCCGTGCACGACGATCTCCTCGACGATCTTGGTGAGGCGGGCGGATATGTTGAGGTCCTTGGAGAGGAGAAGTCTCCGGGCCTGGAAGACGGTGGCCGGGGGGCGAACGGCATCACTGTCGGACGGGAGCGGCACCCACTGCGGGTTGACCGAGGTGGCATCGGTCAGGTTTGTGTTTACCGGAATCCTAAGCTCGTCCTCGGGGCTCTTCTTCAGGATCTCGGGGTCTGGCAGCAGGTAGGGGCCCTCGTCTATGCGCTTTCCGAGCTTGAAGCAGTCGTCAAACCTAGACACGTGGTCAGACACAACAAACCCTTGCAAGGGGGGGGAGAGCTGGGTTTACCAGTGCGGCAAGACGACCTTGCCCTTGAAACCCCTTTTCACGGCATGGGTCACCTTGGGATCGTCCATGTGCAGCGCGCAGATGTGCGTCGTCAAACGACTGGCATCCTTGGTCTCCTGGCCGCCGAGGGCCATGGTAGCGCCAACGATGCTCTCCTTGTCCATGATGGGCAGATCTGCGCAGCTGACGACGACCTCGGCAAAGATCATGCGCGGGTCCGGGGAAAAGGGGCGGACCTGGGCCTGCTTGCGGCGGGCAATCGACGCCGTGATCCACTGCATAGTGACGACGGGGATCATGATGGCCTGCGACTCGACATACTGGGGGAAGTCGATGGTGTTGGAGACGATGTGCGTCACGCGCTCGATGGGGATGGAGCCGTCGCGTCGCGGCTCGCAAACAGACGCGCCGTTGTCCTCGAGGACGTGCGACAGCTTGGAGGCTCGCAGGTCAGCAGAGAGGGGGGACGCGTAGGGCTCGAGTTGGCGAGAGGGGGGGGGAGACAAGGTTGACGACTCACCTCGCCTATCAGCCTGGGCGCGAGCGACGTGCTCGGCACAAAGGCGATGGAGCATTCGCTGAAGACGCCGCCGCTGCCCGCTTCTGCCATGGCTGCGTCTGCCGGCGCCTCGGCGCGTGTGTGTGTGTTGCGCGTATCTCGGCGACAGAGAGCCGTGTCCAAGATCGGAGAGAGTCCAAGGAAGGAAAAAGGTATTACAATAGTAAATAAGGCCCAAGGTCAAGCTCAGCGGTGCCAGAGCGAGGTAAAGGTGCGGTGGCCCTCACGGTCCGCCCGTATTTTGTGTTGTGCGAGCGCGTAGAAGTAATTAACAGGTACTCCGTAGTCCGTACATATTTGGTGGGTCTCGAGCTGCGGGACGCGCGAACAAGGCAGGCAGTCACATGATGTCAACAAGTACAGCTACTCATCGCAGCCCCCGTATCGGCGCATGGAGACCGGTAGCGCAATGTCTCTCCTCGGCGCGCTTCTGTCGCCCTCAACGCGTCTGTTTTCACGTCATCGCCTCTCCAAAAACCAGGAAGAATCAAGCTGGCAATGCCTCCTCACCAAGCGTTATGCAGTTAACGAGCACCTTGTAGTACTTACTCAGATCCTTTTCAGATACCTGGTCACTCTATTTACCGTCTTCGTACTTTGTACGGAGCAAGCTTGCTTTATACATGTTATCGCAAAGCCAGCAGTCATAAGGCTCTCGCTCTCTCCACCCTCACCTGAGCCGCCATATTCGATATTCGACCGGCCTGGGATGTCATCGAGCTCCCTGATCCAAGCTGTTCCGTAGTGCGTATACGACTCCAGCAATCCCGCACCTCTAAATGCAGGGTCTGTGTCAGGCTGCGTCTCCACCGATCCCGCAGCAGACCAAATCCAACATCAACATAAACTCCAGGCACGGCACGGAGCCGAGTGTCCGTCCCGTGAAAAGGTTGTCCCAAAGTCATTCATTCAGTCGTCCCGCTCAACGCACGCCAGCGCCACTGCCGCTCCCATCAAGGAGCTCTCCTTGGCCGGGACAAGGTGAATGCTCCGGGGCTCGGCCAGGCCCTTGCTCTCGACCAAGTCGTCCACGTATCGTTGGCAACTGCCGAGGTACCCCGAATAGCTTTCAATTACACTGCCATTAAACGCAACAGTCGTGCTTTCCAGCCCCATGTCGGCCTCGGCCCTGGATCGTTCGGGTGAGCCTTCGGCAAGAGTCGAAATGTACGCTTCCTCGGCCTCGAGTCGACAGTACCACATGGTAAAGACGCAGGTGGCAACAATGGCACTGGATCTCACCGAGACAAAGGATGCGAGGGCCTTGACGGCAACGAGGTCCGAGGTGGTGGGTGTGTGAGACGAGGGGTGCCGTTGGGAAAATATCTTGATGGCCTCGGTAAGTTCGGATGTGCCATCACTGTCCCATCTGTCAGCAAGGTCCTGGAAAGTGACGGAAACTTGGGTGGCCATGCGTGCTACCTTTCAATTAGAGAGAGGGTGTCGGCGCCCAAGGAATAGGGGTTCTCGAGAGATGGCGGGACCACGCCGCCCAGCATCCCGGTGGCAGCAATGGCCTCGACGAGGGCCAGCCGAACAATCTCGCCGATGTACATGCCGCTGACCAGGTGCTCCAACGGTTGAAAGTCAGGCCGGGGGTGCCCCTTGGTCAGCTGGCGGTCCCACCTCGTCATGGGTAGGATGCCGTGTCCAAACATGCCCAGCTCCGTGTTGACAATGACGTGGCTCGCTTGGTCGAACCACCCGTCGGGCCGGACGCCAAACTTGGGCCTGCCGATGCCCCTGACGGGGAGGAAGGCGGCCATGTTGACGCCGGTGCCGAGGATGAGGCCGAAGCGGGTCGACGTGTACGAGTAGGCCCGCGACAGCAGACAGGCGCTTGAGTCGTTGAGGATGGCCCGCAGCTCGACGTTGAGGCCGCAGTGCTCACAGGCCGACTTGACGATGCGGCCCAGGTCCTCGCCGACCAAGCCCCTGTCGGCCAAGAAGCACTTGCCCATGCGCTGCAGCTTGCCACCGCCGAGCGAGGTTTGCCCGTAGAAAAGGTCAGATTCGTCTTGCTCCCGTCTTGCTCTTGCCGCGGCGCCGGCGGCGGAAAGGAAAAGCACTCACTCAAGGGGAAAGCTCCATGCCAATGCCAGGGGTATCGGCTTGTCGGGCCCGTGCTCGCGGCTGAGGCCCGTCGACAGCGTCTCCCGTATCTTCTCGGCCATCCAGTCGAAAAAGGCCATGCCCTCGAGGTCCTTGATGGCCTTGGCGATGCGGAAGTTGCGCATGCTGACAATGTCGCTCTGCTTGCCCTGGTGAGCCTCGCGGCCCCGCAGTTCCACCAGGGCGACTCTCAGCGTCGAGCCGCCGACATCGACGGCCACGTACTGCCCAGACTCGTTGCCTGTGGGGAGCCGGTGGCTGTAGGAAGGCAGCATGCACTGCATGTCTGTCTGCAGCCGCTCGAAGAACTGCTTCTTCAAGCCGGCGGACAAGTCGAGCAGGCCATGGCCGCTGACGGGGCCGAGCAGGGCGGCCTCGGCATCCTTGAGGAATTCTTGGAGACTCTTGGCCGAAGGCGCGCGCACTAAGGCGGAGGAGGGGTCGGACTTGATGGGAGCGATGCAGTAGGCCAAAATGGCCTGGATCAGAGACTTGCCACGGAGCAAGCTCTTGACAATGACGGCGATGAAGGCTTTTGGAAAGGTCGTCATTGCAGAAACGAGCGGCGGCATGACATTTGGGAAGATGAAGTAAACGAGAGTCGAGGGTCAGGGGTCTGCCAATTGGTAGTGACCCTTGAAAGACGAGACGCCAGGGCAAGCCAAGATGAGATTGCGGGGGGAGGACAAGGAGTGTAAATAGAGGGGGCTCGGGGGGGGGAGGCTCAAGTTGGACCGGCGACAAGGTAGCATGCGGTGCCTCGAAGAAGAGATGGCGTCTTGCAAGCCGATCGACAGGCACCTGGTTGGCGAGAGGCGCCACGTCTAGATGAAACCTGGCCGGTCAAGGTGTATGAGCTTGCAGGAGGAACGTCAGTCTCAGGAGGTGGTGGTATAAGGTAGAATGGACGACGGATGCGAGACGGATGCGAGACGGATGGCGCCAAAAGGAAGCAGGGACGCGGCAGCGGCAGCGGCAGCAGCAGATGGAGGGGAAGTCGACGTTACAGGGACAAGTGGCATATGTAGGCATGTGCGTGCGTGTGTGTAATGTATGTGTGCGTGGTATGTGTATGTGTATGTGTATGTGTATGCGTGTGTGTAGGTGTAGGTGTAGGTGTAAGTGTAGGTGTAGGTGCGAATGGACACTACCACCACCACCACCACCACCGCCGCCGCCACCACATTGCCATGGGCTCATCCATCGAGGACAGCCCATGGACGGACGGTCTGTGGCGAGCCTCGGGCGTCGGACCAGGGATCCAGCAAGGTGCGCCCATGTCTTAGCGCCGGCCGTCTGTCCTGGCCACGGCCAATGTCGAGGAACGACGGGCCCAAGGAGCGATAATTAGACAGCGCTGTGCCGGGGTGAGGGGGGGTGGCAGCGAGCATCGTGGCCGGCCGTCCAGGTGGACGCGGATGCGAACGGGGGTTCGGGGTAATGGGGTGGGTGGTGGTGCCCGGCCACGGAGATGCGAGGTGAAGGAGACGAGGAATAGGCCGTTGAGGATGGTGATGGCAGCCGCCATTGTCGAGCGCAGCGGCGGCCCATCCCGGCGCCCCGACAGCTGACCAGGGGTGGCGGCGGCGGCCTCTCAGCGCATGGATGGCCTGTATTGGCATGACAGCAGCAGCAGCAGTAGCAGCCGCAGCAGCAGCCGCCGTGTCGTCGGTGCCTGGCTGGCTGCCTGGCCGGGCTAAGACGATGGGCTGTGGTGACGTTTTCCCCCCAAGGTTGCCATCTGTGTCTCGGCCGATGCGTGCAGGCCGGGCCAGGATTACAGGGCAGCACGGCGCTGGCCAATCGGCGGCGTGGGCGGGTGAGCCCTACAGGAGCCCTGCAGGTGGTACCCAGCCCCCTGTACCCAGCCCCCTGTACCCCGACCCCGGGCTGTAACGTTGCGGCGGTCTAGCGCTGCACTGCGTAGCTTGCAGGGAACCGAGCTTCTATTGTTGCTCATGTGATTGGGCGCGCGCCGCCTGGCGATGACACCGACCCCTGCCCCTGAACAGCATCGAGGACCTGGCAATCTGGCAATAGCCTCTCCCGGCTCTCTCCAGATGCGGGAGTCCAATCATCATCGGCTCGAGTTGCACAAGCAGACAACGACAACTTGGACAGGCAAGGCTTCATCCTTTTTTGCCTTGGGACGGCCGCTACAACTATGCCACTCGTCGGCCTCGAAATACTATATAGCAGCCACGGACGGGCGCAATCGTGAAGACCGACCACAGCCATCCATCCATCCATCCATCCATCTAATTATCCATCCCTCTTCTCCCGCCCTGATCGACCGCTAGCGCCAGCCAGACAACCCAGAGCTGCTCGAGGGTAACATGGGGCTCGCTCGCTGCAACCAACAACGGCAGGCTTCTGCTACCACGACGACAAATCAATCAATCCATTTCGCGTGACGCCGAGACCACCTCCGTCCCTCTCTCCGGTGTCGGCGTCGAGCCTCGGCGTGGGTGGGGCCGCGAGACACGGCGGAGACGCCAACCCGCCACCACCTCCCGGGGCCCGGAGAAACAACAAATCTGCACTTGTGTTCAAGGCTCGCTCATAGGTAATACAACCTCACCCCGAACGAGGCTCGGGACAGGGCAAGGCAACATCTGACATGCCGAAGAAAAAAGGAAAGAAAGAGAGACGCAGGCAGACCCTACGTTGGCTCGCAGCTTTCCATACATGGCGACCATACATGGCGACCATACACGGCGACCATTCACTCACCCAGTTGCTGCTCATCACCATCCGCTTGACAAGTTGCACCCCCAATCAGCCCATGTAAGAGATGGCCTCTTGTCTTGTCAAACTGCTCAGTGTGGGTGACGTTCCATCCAGTCCACCATCCACTGGGAGGCCCACCAACCCGTTTTGCGTTGGAGACGCTCGACGGACCTGGGCCAGCCAATCACCCTTTACCCATCCTTTTGCTTTGCCCGTCTCTCCCCTCCCCCCCCCTAACACGGCAGTTCCGCAGCGGCTCTTCCTCCCACCACCTCCCATCGTCGGCCTCTTGCAAATGCCACGTACCTCCCGAGCTGCCCGCAGGTACCGGTCTATGGGCGATACATGGCCTCACGGTACGAGCCTGGACTGTACGGAGACCCTCGCTCACGTTAACCTTGGTGCTGGCATGACTGACTGGAGGCAGGGAGGGCAAAGGTAACCCGCCATCATCCCATTGCATGCCATGCCATGACACACACAAACCGTGCAAGTGAACGAGCCTCGGCCTGGTTCAAGCTGCCACCGTCGTCATCTTGGATCCCTCTCCACGGCACCATCCTCTCCCATTCATCCCCTCCCGGCAAACTAGTAGCAGTCACCACATGCCTTAACTCGTCCCCCCAACCCGCCTCCTCTCCTCTCCTCGCTTTCCCCCAAGCAGCAGTAGCAAAGACGACGCCAAGTTTTACTACCTTGCTTACACCCTTTCTTCGAGCTATTCTCTAAACCCCCTTCCCAACCATCCCTCGTCGTGCGCTGCCCCAAACCTCCTCTTCCATCAAATACCACAGTCCAACCAAAGGCCCGCCAGCATGCGGTTGATCATCCGAGACGACGCCCTCGCGGCCAGCTCCTACGTCGCCAGCTACATCGTCGACCGCATCAAGGCCTTCAACCCATCTCCCGAGAACCCCTTTGTCCTCGGCCTGCCCACCGGCTCCAGCCCCCAGGGCGTCTACCGGATCCTCGTCGACAAGTACAAGGCCGGCGAGGTGTGTGGCCCCCCTTCCCCCACGTTCCTGTATTCTCGCAGGGCGCCTTGGTTGACGAGGTTGCGCAGATCTCGTTTGAAAATGTCGTCACCTTCAACATGGACGAGTACGTCGGCATCCCCCGAGACCACCCCGAGTCGTACCACTCCTTCATGTGGAAGCACTTCTTCGCCCACGTAAACATCCACCCGTCCAACGTGCACATTCTCGACGGCAACGCCCCCAACCTCGAGGCCGAGTGCGTCGCCTACGAGGACGCCGTCAAGGCCGCCGGCGGCATCGACCTCTTCCTCGCCGGCATCGGCGAGGACGGCCACGTCGCCTTCAACGAGCCCGGCTCCAGCCTCGCCAGCCGCACCCGCGTCAAGACGCTCGCCTACGACACCATCCTCGCCAACTCGCGCTTCTTTGACGGCGACGTCGACAAGGTGCCCCGCATGGCCCTCACCGTCGGCGTCCAGACCGTCCTCGAGGCCAGGGAGGTCGTCGTCATCATCCTCGGCCAGCGCAAGTCGCTCGCCCTGCAGCGCTGCATCGAGCAGGGCGTCAACCACATGTGGACCCTCTCCAGCCTCCAGCTGCATCCCCATCCCATGATTGTCGTCGACGAGGATGCCACCCTCGAGCTCCAGGTCAAGACGGTCAAGGTGAGTCAAGATGGTCCCCCCGTCTTCGATCTCTCCTCTCCACCCCTGAAAAGCGTCTTCTCATACACTCTGTGCTTGCTAACAACTATCATCTCCCAGTACTTCAAGAGCATCGAAAAGGTGGCCCGCGAGGCTGGCTTCGAACAGATCCTGCCCTCCAAGGTCCGCACCGGCAACGGGCCCGTGCCAAGGACAAAGGTCGACGAGGTTTCCTCTCCTACCATTCTCTCTCCACAGCCCACGACCTCGCGGCTGCTTCGCGCCACCCCAGCCACCGAGTATCCCATCCGCTCCGTGTCGCCGGACCTCGTTCCGGACCGCATGGCCTCACGCATCCCCGAGCCGGGCCTCAGCACGAGGCTAACACCCAACCCGGAGCAGCAGGTCACGCGGCACCCCAACGCCATCAGCGTGTGATTGTCCTTGTCGTGTGCTTTTCGAAGGGTCGGGGGTTCGATAAGGCGCCTCACCCCACACTCTCGCTTACACGCGCCGTCTTCTTTTCTCTCTTCCCCGGTCTTTTTTCGTGACGACATGATTTGTACGCTTAGACATTTGGTTCAAAGGACTACAGGGAAACAGTAGATACCATCTTACCAGTCAGCCATGTTGAACGTGATGGTACAAGCCAGTATGTGTGGGACAGGCTTCGAATGGAAACTCGGAGTAAGGGGCTTCCTCGCGAATGTGTTGAACTATAGGTAGCGGGCGTTCTCGTGCGATCGATACGTGAAATGCACATTGTCGAATGTTTTGCGGTTCGGCAGACTGCTGCAGTGTTGAAGTTGGAAGTTGGACATCGTATCTCTCCAAGATGCTGGTTAAACTGCCGCATCTTAGAGAATCGGCTCAGCCAGGTCTATTCCTCGACGCACCGGCCCTTCTCTCCTTCTGTCTTTGTCCTGGCCGAGACATGCTCATTACGTTGCATCCTGTCAGACAGCCGGACCATCTGCCGGTGCCTTGGCGGGGCCGAGGTTTTCCAAACAAGGCGTAGAGGTCGGATCGATCGGGTGGACCCCATCTTGCATTGAATATCAAATCATCTGCCTCTTCTACCTGCTGTTTTCGTGAGCAAACAACGCCAGCGCCCAAGAACTTTATATCCCATTCGTGAAATCAGAAAGCCTTCCTTCGGGGGGACCAACCAGCCCAGCGGCTTAAATGTATATGCACATATGAGCCAGCCATTTACCCACTTGCACCCGGCCCTGTGCTGTGGCTCCGGGTGCGCCTGAGCAGAGTGGCCTTGACCTTTGCCCTATGTCGTACTCGGATCGAGGTGGAACCCAGTCCCCTCCCCCCCCCCTTCCCAGCCGGACATGATTGCTGTTCCCAATCTCCGCGCCCTCCCCTCCCTCCTCTTACACTTCTTTCTTTGCTAGATGAGCTTCGCCATCTGGGGGAAGTGTGACGTTACTCTTTGGTTACTTTTTCAGCTTCCCCAAGTCGGCCGGCCCCAGGAGGGACGTTCATCGTCAAGGCTGGGGCAGGCAGTGAGCATATCTGAACCGCCCACCGAGACTTATGACTGGAATCCCTCACGCCATCTCGACGTCTTTGGATCGCCTCCAGTTACGCGAGTATCGCGGGCGTGTTAGCCACGTGTATCGACACGGCCCATGACTTCTCTGTCTTGACGTGACGGATAGGCGTTGCCGGTCCTCGTGCCAGGGTCGTCTGAGCGGGAGTCTCGAAACTGCCGCTTTCCTATTTCTTCTCTTCTTCCCTTCTTCTCTTCTTCCCTTCTTTCTTCTCCTCTCCTTCCCAAACTCTGCCTCCGTCCTTCTTGATCGCAAATCTGACCCTTTTTAGACGAATTGTCATCTCAAGACATTTCCTATGGCACCTCACCATCGACCGCCACCAACTCGAGTTAGCAAAGCTCGCGAGAATCAGCAGACCACGCCAAATCTTGGCTCCCCTCCTTGGACCGGCCGAAATGCGAGCTGCCAGCCGAAGTCTATCGAGCCCGACCATCATGCTTCACCGCCGCATACACCTCCTCTCCCTTCGTGTCCTTGGAGCAGCGGGACTCGTCCACCGAACCGCGTGTGATTGGCTTCGCCCCACGCACCGTCGTTTCTCGAAGCGCAAGCCAGCCACCTGAACAGGACTGCAAGATCCTCGCAGTGGGAGTTCTACCAACTCCCCAGGCCGTCATACCAAGCAGTTGAGCGGGAAGCCTTGCGAGGCGCCGGCCAGGTCTCGTTGAGTCGTCTCAAGTCATCTCAAGTCTAAAGTTGTATCAAGTGTCGCCTCGTCACTGACACAGCGCAGGATGCACGAATGCTTCCCAGAAACAGGTAAGAACTGCAGTTATTGACTGAGCCAACCCTTGAAAAAGGGCAAGCCTGGCTTCAAGGAGGCACCATTTCATCGTAGCCAACACCACTTCTGAGAATTTCACCAACATGTACTGACATTGAAACAAGCAGAAAACATGACATTTCAGCGACTGGTTCCGTTATGCTTCGCTCGTTCTTAAAAGAAGAAGGTTGCAGACAAAAATGAGTAAGACCGCCTTACCATGGAAAAAGCGGGGGAAGAGGAATATGGAGAAAAAACAGTGTCTGTGGGTATAAAAAGGCACGCTCTTCGTGATGTTTTGCCCAGCTGTGCTCATGGCCTCCAGCAACCGGCCCAGAAACAAAAAAACTCGACTCAAATGCCCAAAGTAGTGTAATATGATACAGTTAAGTACGACTTCTCCAGGAAGATGGCACCTTGCCCACAACACCGAGCGCTGGAAACAATGTCGAATTGGTGAGCGCCAGCGTCCAGCATATATAATCAGACATCACTCGGCCGCGAAGTACCGCTTGGTCTTGCTGCGAACCTGCTGCGCCTTGATCTCGGGCGGCACAATGGTGTGGTGAACAACATGCGGTCTGTAGACTGCATCGACGGGAGGCATCCTGAGAAAAGTCAGTTGGCGCCTATGCCTACTTGGGATACCCATATGGGGCATTTACCAGTCGTCGACTGTAAGAGGAAAGTATTCGTATAGGGGGTCGGGATCGTCGGCAGGGCTGTTCCCGGTGTTTTGGCCCGCCGCCGGCAATGCTTTGCCTAGTTGAGGACTCTGCAGCTCCGCGCTTGAGCGATTAGGGCTCTTTTCATCCTCGGATAGGGAGAGGTTGATAGGCACTGCCGTGCTGTGCCGGCTGCTATGCCCGCGGTGAGGCTGTCCGGATACCGGCGCGGACTTGGCACCAGGGTTGGTGTCCGCTGACCAGGGCGGGACCGGTGGCCTTGCGACGTTTGGTGAAACGGCCATTCTCTTGGCCGGGCGAGGGCTTTGGCTTGGCTGCGGCACTGCCTGGTGGCTTGCCCACTCAGCAGTAGGCGTCTGCCCGCGTTAGCTTTGCAGGCACCTTGGGGGCTCAGGAAGATTTGACGTACCGAGACATTCCCTGGACCTTGGAGCCTCTGCGTTGGTGCTTGCAGACTCTCTCGCTCCGTTTTGATGGTCGTGCCATCAGGCCCAACCGTGTTCTTGCGCTCCATCCTCTTCTCGCCCGTTAGATGGACGTCTCTCCTGCTGTCAAAGTTGCGCGGGCTGCGGCCGCGGACAATGACGGGCCCCGATTGGATCTCAGCGATCTTGACCGTCTCGCCCGACTTCACCTTGCCGAGCAGGTTAATCTGCACCACATAATTCTGTTGCAAGCCCTTTCTCCGGCCGTTGTTGGCGGTGGCGTGCTTGAACTGTAGGCGCTTCCAGGAAACGGGCACAGAGACGCGGGTGGCGTCCAGCTCCGGGGCGGTACCGAGGTCGAGGGGGATATACGGCGGTGCGGCAGCCACCTTGCTCTCTTCATTGGGCGGTGGGTTGGAGCTCTTCCAGGGGATCGAGATGATTTCCGTCGCCTTGCCCTCGATGCTCTCGAGGGCCGAGATGGAAGCGGACAGCTCGAAGGTTGGAAACTGCCGGCCCTGCTCGTCGATGAGATGCGACACGGTACGGGGCAAGGTGATTTGGCCCGAGCACTGCCAAAGATTGCGACGATAGCACGTCAGCTCCAGGGGCCGCCCCGTGCTGTCTCCGCCAAAGACGTCCTCGGCCACGAAGAACATGCCGTAGAGCTCGGCGCTCAGGTGCAGATCGGCAATGTTGCCGGCGTCGTTGACGACGTTGAAGTTGCGGATGGGGTCCGAGAAGCCGAGGAGTTTATTGTCCAGCTCCTGGGGCGAGGACGGCTCGTGGAGGGGGTCCGGGTTCGGGGTGGGTTCAAAAGCGCGGGCCGAGTAGGAAAAGGGATCTTCAAACGTCGTCGCAAAGCTTTCAAAGTCGTAGGCGGGCGTGAAGGGGAGAGGGGCAAGCGCGCCGCCGTCTCTGGCAGACAGGGTGGTCAGCGGGGTGCAGGGCGCAAAAGGGAAGCAGACTCACAGCAGGGCCTCGTCGAAATTGAGAGCGTGGTCAAAATGCTCCATGGCCATGTGCTGACTGGAGCCGTTGGCCATGGCCATGGTCTCGCTGGCCGCAGCGGCTGTCATGGCCGGCATCGAGTTGAATGTGGCCATGGCATGATCCGCCCGGCGTCAACACCGCGCGCAAGGGTCCAATCGGGGCAGCGATGGAGGGGGTATTTTTTATCCGAGGATTCAGCCGCAGAGCCGCCGCCAGAGAGAGGCAGAGAGCTGCTGCGGGATGGGGCCAGACAGAGGAATCGAGACAACGCCACGCCTCCACGGGGTTTCGCGAGAAGGATAGCCGGCGATGGCGAGCGACGGGAAGCCGGGCCCGGGACGGTGAGGGGCGGCGGCGGCGGCGGCGGCGGATGATGATGGTGATGATGGCGGTGGACTGACCCAACGAGGCGGCAGACAGAGCTGGGGCTTGGGGCGGTCTAGTGCAGGGCAGACCGGTCGGTGCAGTGCAGCGCAGCGCAGCGCACAATATCCGTCGGGGTCAAGGTGCGTGTTGACGAATACGACTGCTGGACTCGGGCGCCGTGCAATGTGGAGGAAGGGGGAAACCCTCCCGGCTCCTGCAATCTACTACCTACTACTGTAGGCAGAGCGACGACTCGTTTGGGATGCCCGACTTGCTCATTTTTTGGAGAGGGGGGACTGGGGACTCGGGAGGGGTGGCCCCGTGAGGGAGGGGAGGGGGACCTGGAGGGGAGAGGGGAGCGCTGGAGGAGGGGAAGCGAGGAGCGAACGGCCGTGTAATTACTGTACTTGCGCACCCGCCGAGGGCCCGGGCTCCGACGACAGCGGCGTTTGGCTGGCATTCTCGGTGCTACAGACGCCACTGTTCTACTGCAGACGGCAGCACAGTACACTCTGTGTTGTATGGCGTGCTCGACGACGGCAACTTTAACCACTGCGTCCTGGCGAGGGCCGGGCTTGGCCTTTGATGATGGGACGGAGCCGTGCAGCCGCTTGGCGTAATGGATTGGGGTGACCTGTATCTTCCAGCAGGGCATCGTCGACATCCTGTTTCGGGTGCCTGTTCAGGCCGGGCAGGGCGGTTTCGGCAGGCCGAGGTTGCTGCTTGAGGTAGGTGATTTACACTTGTCGTCTATCGAGCAGGTGGACTGTCCGTTTTGCCTCTTTGCTCGCAAAGTGATGCCACCGGGCCATTCAGAGTTCCTGGTCGACGCTAGCAACGCGCGCGTTCCCCCACAAGGCGGCCACGTTCTCCGTCAACGACACCCACTTTTACTTTTCATCGTCGCCAGAGCCGCAGCGCCCGTCGATGCACCGGGGGTTGCACCCGGGGGGGGTCTCTTGAGCCTGCTTTTGGTTCCCCTGGTTTTTCTCGTCGCCGTTTCGTGGCCGGCTGTTATCGCCCTCATGAACCAGCCAAGTTTTCATGACGCATGACTGTCGCAAGCTCCAGCACCTGGCACTTGTGTAAAAGGTATGGAGCGCATGGAGATTAGAGGTACAATTCACTCAGCAGGGCATAAACTATTGCCGTATCCAGGCACGGCACGACGCGCGATGCATAGCAGCCAGTACTATAGACGGGGTCCCATTCCTCTCCGGTGCGCGATTGGTGGTCAACTTGGCACGATCCGGTCCGTGACTTCTAGAAGGCCTTGGCGGCGTTTCCCTCATCGTCGAGAAAAAAGAAACGCAAGGTCGTGTGAGTCAGTCTTCCAAGACCCCCGCGTCTTTTTTATGAGCGTCTTCAGCAAATAAAAAAGAAAGCAAGCTTGCACGGAAAAAGAAACAAACTGTCTTGCGCGTGGCGCCAATCACCGTCAGGCACATAACACACGCAACCAAGCGTGCATGCACGCCCCTTCGGATGAATGCAACTGCTTCGTGCAATCTATTGGCCCGTTTCCCGTCTCGTGCGTTTGCGCTCCCGCGCATACCGGTATGTGTCTACCACGCGATACGCCACAGAATGCTATATAACCCGTCTACCACTCCTAAAAGATTCCCCTACTGCGTCTCGCGCGGCGTGTGGGGAAGTGCGGAAAAGTGAGAAAAAACGTGCATATCAGGAAGCTGGCAGGGAAAGGGTAGGAAACAAGTAAATCTTATGCCCCTTGCCGTGCATTGACGGGCTAGTCATCGTGCCATGCGCGTCATCAGTCCATCATCACCCAGGCTTCTGCCGAGACTCCTTGTAAAAAGCCCCTACCCCATCTTCATGCCGCTGCTGCAGCAGGTGAAAACGCTGCTCACCTCAACTTGCCCGCTCGGTAAAGCCTCGTCCCAAACTTCCATACCTCGTCCAGCACCAGCTGGCTACTGCTGCCTCGCGTCTCCTCGGAAAGGATGACCAAGTCGGCATCGGCTCCCGGATCGAGCGTCCCCTTGACCCCTTGCAGCCCCAGCATGGCCGCCGGAGTCGACGTCACTGCCCTGAGCGTCTGTGGGATGTCCGTGCCGGACCACTGCAGAAAGTTGTTGACGCACTCAAGCAGCGTGATGGAGCTGTTCGTCTCCTTGTTAGCGGCTATGCGTATTGCCCTCGCTTACCATGCCCGCTCACCTTCCTGCAATCGTCGCCGAGTTCTCGAGCAACAGCTCCGACCCCTTCTTGACAATATTACACGTCTGGTCGCCGTTGGTCCACGGGTAGGCCCCGTCGGGCAGCCCGACCAGGTGCATTGCGTCGGTGACGAGGATGAAGCCGTCTGGATGTGCGTTAAAGGCAATCTTGATGGTCGTCGGGTGCAGGTGGATGCCGTCGGCGATAACTCCAAAGTACGGCCGCGGCAGGCTCTCGGCGTGGCCCAGCACCCCAAAGATGCCAGGGTTCCGGTGGTGCAGCGGCCGCATCGCGTTGAAGAGATGCGTGATCATGGTCGCGCCCTGTCCCACGGCCTCGGACGCCTCCTCGTACGTCGCCTCCGAGTGGCCGACCGAGTAGATGATGCCCCGCGATGTGAGCTCGGGGATCAGCCTCAGCATCTGTCCGCGCTCTGGGGCCGCCGTGATCACCTTGACGGGTATCGTGTCGCCGGGCGCCCTGGGGTTGAGGTTCTCGGCGCCGTAGCAGGCCTCGAGGTCCGAAAACGTCTCAGCCTCGATCAAGACGTCGACGTCGTGGATTCCGTTCTTGGTCGGGTTGAGAAAGGGGCCCTCGCAGTGGGCGCCCAGCGATTCGGCTCCGTCATCGGCGATGCGCCGGCCCCCCGACGGACCGAGATACGGCAGGGCCTGGGGAATGTCAGGCGGGCTGGTTGGCCAACGGTGAAATGGTCGGGCCTACCTTTTGATACAGCTCTGGCCGCTGGCTGGTGATGGTAGGCGTATAGGACGTGACGCCCGTCTGGATGAGCAGTCGGTTGAGCTCCTTGACATTCTTGCCGTACTGCGTCATGTCGTCGAGCAGGGTCGAAAAGTTGAAGCCAAAGGCGCCATTGAGTTGGCACTCGATCATGCCCGGGGCGACGATGCGCCCCCCGAGGTCGATGGTCTCGTCGGGCAGGTTCAGGTCGTCGTAAAAGGTTGCTTGGCTGTGGATGATCTTGCCCGAGATGGAGCTGACCCAGAGATCCTCGCTCACGAACCTGTCGCCCTTGACCAGCCGACAGTTGGTGAACTTGGTCAGGCCGTTCCGTGGCTGGGTCGGCGGAGAGAGTGCGATGGGCATTGTCCGTCTTGCTACGCGGTAGCGTTATCTGATGATATGTGACGGCAGTCGAGGAGAGAGAAGCAAGGGAGAGCTCAAGGAAAAGTTCCGGCCACGATGAGTCGCGGGCATGGGGGGGCCGCAGTCTTTACCACGGAACCACGTGTATGAGGCCTAATAGTAGTGGTAACGAAGTAGCTCCAGCTCGTAGCGGGTACTCAGGAGTACGTCGGCCGGGCCCCGACGGCACTGTGTGAGCACCCATACTGAGGTGAGGTCGTCTCATACATGCACATGACGATGTGTCACGAAACCTTGGCTTTCCGGCCCGGCATTTACGGACAGTAGGTGCGTCGTCGGGCAAAGGGCGATGGCGTGGTGCCGTCCGGCTCTTGCCACGAGGGCCGGAGCCGGAGTCTGGGAGTGCTGCCTTGATGCGCCCGACATGTAACGGAACGTGCGCTCGCGACATGTCAACACGCAGACCAGGAGGCGGTCGATGCATTGGTTGGTCCCGTCATGTATGTAACGTTGAATTGCCTCCCGCTCCGTCGAGGTTCTGACTTACCCCCCCCCCCGGGCGTCCCGCCCGTAGTGAGTCTACTAGGGGTCCTATGTCTTTCCCCGCTAACAGCACCTCCACCCCACTGTAGTGGACGACTCAGGTTTCTCTTCTCCATTTTCCCAGCCTCACGTTGCCTCCGGCGTGCCGTGCATACCTCCCTACCTACTAGCAGGTGACCTCCAGACGCCATCCCCCGCCTTTCGCATCTTCAGCTTCGGCTCCAGACCAGCTCCGGCGTCAAGTCCTGCTGTGGGGTGCCCGCCCGTGGATCGGCGCCGAAGTCACCAACTTCCCCCGGGACCCATTTCCGGTCCCTCGACGCGATAACCGAACTTGATCCGCGAGGGCGAGCGTGCCCGGTCATCTCTGTTCAGAGGGCGCTCTTCTCGAGCTTGGGGGCTCGTCGGGCTTCGAGCAAGCAAGCAAACGTGTCTTCCGAGCTCACCATACGAGACATCTCACCACTGCCGGCGCCCACCGGCCAAGATGCGCGCCCGACAGTGACACCTCGCCCATCTCGAGTCTGGCTGCATCATGGCCACCAACCCCAATCCCCCATCCAACATGGCCGACGGCGACTTGGACCCACTATGGCAGAACCTCGACTGGTAAGCAAGCCCAGATCTGCTTGTACCGCTTCGTCCCGAAGCTGTTCGGCTAACCTCGTGGCTGTCTCTGCAGGGCCATAGGGCATATACTTATTATGGGCTGGGATGGAACAGAGGTTACGCCCCAGATCAAGAGCCTCATCGAGGATCATCACCTCGGATCCATCATCTTGACGGCCAAAAACCTCAAATGTCGGTCGTCTCCTTGCGCTTCTCTGCTCTTTCCTCCCGCATTGCCTCACTTCGGCATTGCCGTTGCCGTACTCCTCCCACTTCGTGTTTCCATACTCTGACATCGCTGCTTCTGCGTCGAGCAAGGAACGTCCTCACTGACCCTCATGATTAGCTGCTCAACAAACCGCCAGGCTCGTGCAGGAACTCCAGACCATTGCCAAGAATGCAGGTCACCCTCACCCCTTGCTCATCGCCCTGGATCAGGAGAATGGCGGCGTCAACAGCCTCTTTGACGAAGACTATGTCTGTCAGTTTCCGAGCGCCATGGGCATTGCCGCCGCCGGCCGCGCCGAGCTGGCGTACGAGGTCACCAAGGCCACTGCTACCGAGATCTCGGCCTGCGGCGTCAACTTGATGCTCGGCCCCGTCCTGGACGTGCTCAACAACGCTCGCTACCAGCCGCTCGGCGTCCGTGCCACGGGAGACGATCCCCAGGAGGTCTCTCTCTACGGCCTGGCCGCGCTCAGAGGTATTCGCGATGCCGGGATGGCCTCGTGTGGCAAGCATTTCCCCTCGTACGGGAACCTCGACTTCCTCGGGTCGAATCTCGATGTACCCATCATCACCCAGACGCTGGAGGAGTTGAGCTTGAGTGCCCTGGTGCCCTTCCGGAACGCCGTTGCCTCGGGAAAGCTGGATGCCATGTTTGTGGGCGGCTGCGGCATTTCCAACCCCTCCATGAATGTCAGCCACGCCTGCCTCTCTGACCAGGTTGTCGATGATCTCCTGCGCAACGAGCTCGGCTTCAAGGGGGTTGCCATTTCCGAGTGCTTGGAGATGGAGGCCCTCAGCCACGACCTTGGCGTACAGAATGGCGTTGTCATGGCCGTAGAAGCTGGCTGTGACCTCGTCCTCCTCTGTCGTGCCTACGACGTCCAGCTCGAGGCCATCAAGGGTCTCAAGCTGGGGTACGAAAATGGCATCATAACCAAGGAGAGAATATTCATGTCGCTAAGGCGGGTCCTCAAACTCAAGGCGACGTGCACCTCGTGGTCAAAGGCCCTGAATCCTCCCGGAATCCCTCTTCTCTCTCAGCTCCACCCCTCGCACATGGCCTTGTCCCGGCGGGCCTACGATCAGTCCATCACTGTTGTTAGAGACAAGGAGAAAATGCTCCCTCTGTCTGGGTCCTTGCACCCGGGCGAGGAGCTTCTCTTGCTCACGCCCCTGGTCAAGCCTCTGCCGGCATCCTCAATGACCAAGAGTCTGCTCGAGGCCAAGAACAGCTACTCGGACGCTCCCACCAACCACGACGTCTGGGCACACCAGGCCAGGGAAAGAGGTGCCATCATGAGCGGAGAGGGTGTGTTTCGCGAGTTCGGCAAGAATCTTGCTCGGTATCGAAACGAAAAGCTCCTCCATACAAGCTACACGGCCAACGGAGTCCGGCCCGTCCACGAGAATCTCATAAACAGAGCATCGTGCATCATCATTGTTACGGCAGATGCCAATCGCAACCTGTACCAAGCAGGCTTCACCAAGCACGTCGACATGATATGCTCAATGCACCGCAGCAGGGGGAACAAAAAGCAGCTGATAGTTGTCGCCGTTAGCTCTCCGTATGACTTTGCCATGGACAAGTCCATCGGCACGTACATCTGTACCTTTGACTTTACAGAAAACGCCATGTCTGCCTTGGTTCGGGTCCTCGTCGGCGAGATTGACCCGGCCGGGAGCATGCCTGGGACTCTCCGCAAGAGCAAGAAAGTGCTCAAGTCCAGGCAGCACTGGCTGGTGGAAGAGTACGATCGGTCGCGCGATGCCAAGGGCCTGAACGAACTCCTCCGAGCCGTCCATCGAGCAAATGCGCCGGATCTTGAGTTTCTTCGGTCAACGAGCGCCTCGTCGTTGGAACTGAACGTGCCGAGCATCAAGGAGGCCCATTTCGTGGTGCGAAACAGCAGCACGCAGGCGCTCTATGGGTTCGTCGCCACTTACTTCGTCGGCAGCGTGGGCATCCTGGGCGCCCTGTTTGTCGACCCGGGAAAGCGAAACGTGTCCATTGGACGGTCTCTGCATCGGCGAGCGCTGAAAAGCCTCGCGCAGCAACGGGGAATCAAAAAGGTCCAGCTCGGAACGACGTTTCCCGGCGTTTTTCTCGGCATTCCATCAAACATAGAGTTGAGCACGATCAAGGAATGGTTCAGCAGCAGCGGCTGGGACACCCAGTTCCCCAGGAAACTGACCAACCTGGTCATCAAGGACCTTGGCCACTGGCTCGTCCCGGAGGGGCTGCTGCAGAGCATTCAAAGGACCAACATCAGCTTCGACTTGATACACGGCTTGGAAAACGCCGACAGTGTGCTCCACCATGTGCGTGCAAACGCAAACCCCGAAGTCTCGGAGCTCTATAGACACGCATTGGCAGAAAACAAATCGTGCGGCATTGTACGCGCCAAGGACGCGACGGGGAATTTAATTGGTGCCGTCATTATCTGCCGACAGAATAGCGCCCTTATCACGCATATTCCTCCGTTGCTGTCGCATACAGATGATGTAGCCGGCATCATTGCACCCATCGTGCCACCGACTCCACAGTCGACGCTCGTGTTGCAGGGGCTGGCACTCATGGGTGTTCGGCAGTGCAAGAGCCATAAGGCTTCCAAGGCATTGCTGAGTTGGGTACGAAGACCGTGGTCAGAGGATTGGAGTTGCATGCTGACTTACCCAGGCTGTAGACGATACGAGCGAGCCGCTCTTGGCGATGGGCTTCGAGGTTCTTCAGGTCTTTGAGGAGATCACAAGCTCTCCCGAGATGTGAGTTGAGCCACTTTGATCCGAGAGGTTGAGCAGAGGTACTAACCTACAATTGTAGCTGTCAAGGTTAATGTGTGTTTCTGTACGGAGTGTATGCTGCGTCTTCAAAGACGGTTGGGCCTGTATTTGGCGGTTGGGGCAATGGTCTGCCTTGGAACTTGTGCTGCTCGTCGTCGGGTCGAGTTCTGGGCGGCGTTCAATGGCACAGCCAAAGTACTGGGAAGAACATGGCATCTGATTATCGACAGATGCTGGAGTTCAAGGCTTGAAATGTTGGAGATTTTTTTGCTAAATTTTCTGTTAGGTAGTGACAGCCTTTTCCAAGTCCTCGGGAAGCGTAGTGACTGTAGATGTCGAAGTATAGAAGCCTGTGGTTGATTCAGCTCGATAATTCCCACCAGAACAGGGGCCAAACCCCATTTCTCGATCCATCAACCAACATCCCGACCTTGATTCGCTTGCTCCTATGACGTAAGCGCCGCCTAATCCCCGGCAGCTGCATCGGGCAAAGTGAAGCGCCGTGCCTCGGCCGCCAAGTCATAATTAGCTGTCGCGCAAGAGGCCGCCGTAACCGCTGAGGAATGAGGGCAGCCA
Source organism: Hirsutella rhossiliensis (assembly GCF_020360975.1). Lineage (NCBI taxonomy): Eukaryota > Fungi > Ascomycota > Sordariomycetes > Hypocreales > Ophiocordycipitaceae > Hirsutella > Hirsutella rhossiliensis. Next base: position 1,980,416 of record NW_025408681.1, on the reverse strand, counting down.
CAGTCAGCCTCGTCTCGCCTTTCTGGCCCTGCGCTCTTCGCGTCCCCCCCCAAGAACATATTTTTCTGGTATCAGAGCACCGCTCCCACGCGCTGCGCACGACGTGAACCGAAACCCCCGCCTCTGTCGACACCCTCTCGGACCACGCTTTGGGCTCGTCTTGCCCCTGCTGAGGACGTCGCTGGCCGCCGCCGCTCGGTCGCCGCGACAGCCTGCCTCTCCGCCCACTCACGTCCCCCGTCGGCTGCCCTCTGGTGACTCTGCCCGCCATGGCATCTCAACAGGTCCTTTTTGCCGAGACCATCGCCGGCATGAAAAAAGCCTTCAAGAGGAAGGCTTATGGTGAGAAATCTCTGCAATCAATGGCTTCTTCGCAGCGCTTCAGCTAACCTCGGCCGCGCCCGCAGAGTCCGACTCCGACTCCGACGTTGAAAATCACGGCAACCGCGGCAACAAGCTGAAGAAGAGGGCGCGGTTCGCGCGTCAGGGACAGTTGGTGCCGACACAAGGGCCCAGCGCATACAAGGAGGTACAACCCTGCGACAAAACGCGCCCGTCATGAGCTCCTCTGGTCGGCTAACCTTGGCCCAGCTCGTCGACTTTGCCGGTTCCCGGAGAGCCATCATTCACCGCAACCCGCCACTAGTCGACGACGAAGGCTACGAGGTGGACAGCGACGACGACGACGGGCGCATCGGCGAAGCCGCTCTCGCCGCCGTGGAGCTCAATCCATATGCCAACATCCGGTTAGAACGTGCGTCAAGCCTACCCAAGCATTTTAGGTCCACAAGACGAGTCTAACATGGAGGACGTGTAGATATCTTGGCGCCCCTGACCGCTTCGACCGCCCTCCCTACCCATTCGACCCTCTCGAAACCGTTTGTCTCCAAGACTCTCACCAACTTGGTCTCACAAAGCTGCGAGCTCACACGCAGAGAAAATCAATCGCTATGGCACATCAGACATCTGTGGACGTCCCTTTGTGGCGACGGCACGTGGATGCCTTGTGAGCTGATGGTCGGATTAAACGACGTGAATATCTACACCGAGGACCATGTCGCCCATCACCTTCAGAGTCTGGCAAAAGCGAGTGGTGCCGAGCCATCGCCTCGAGAGGCAATGAACGGCGACGCCCGAGGGGACCATATTGAAGGCGCACATGACGCGGTGGACTCCGGTGGCGGCCGGCCGGAAGGGGCGCTATACAACGTCGACGTGCCAATGGTGGATGCAGGGGTGGCCGGCAACAACGACGGCAAATCAAAACATGGGGCAACAGCCATCTCCAAGGAACACAATGGTGAAAAGCCATCCAATGCGCGCCAGGAAGGCGAGAGGACAGGCGATAGACCCTTGGGGCGTGACAAGGACGTCAACGACGCTGCGAACAAGTCAAGCCGCGAAGACAACGGCATGCACGAGGGCACCAATGAAAAGGGAACTGAGTCGCACGTCGAGGACGAACGGGGGGATTCGCTGATGAAGGGTGCCGAAGCGACGACAGATCATCGGTTCGAGCCAAGAAGATCAGGCGAGCAAAGTCGGTCGGCCACATCGGAAGCCCCAGAGCACGCCTTTATCCATCCAATGTTCGCTGCGCCCGTGGGTGCCAGACCAGACCGAAACCTTGGTCTACCGGAACACGAGGCTGAGGACATCAGAAGACTGTTCGCGCTCTACGTGCAAAAACAAGAGGAGATTTGCCGGGGAGCGACAAAATTGCACCACGGACTGCTCAAGGCTGAGCGGCTGCGCAAAGACGTCCTGCACTGGGCCAAGGCCGAGGCACACTGCGGCCCTAACAGAGACTTGTCGGACGGCGAGGATTGGTACGACAAGGATGAGTGGGGTCTGACCGAGGATCTTAAAAAGGGACAAGACGAGGAGGAGGAAGACGCGACGGCGGGCAAGAAGACGAGAAACCGTCGATAGCCTTGATTTATTTCGCCTTTCTTCTCTTTTTCTCCTCCCCTCTTGTCGGCTTCTTCCTTTCTCTCTAACCCTCCACGGGGGACTTGTCCGAGTCTCTGCGCAAGACTCAATGAGCTGATGAACTTGACGACGGAAGCCGCAGCGAGGCGAGGGCGTCATGGGTAGCGCGCATCGTGTCATTGACATTGACAATTCCGGGCTTCACGGAGGGGCCGTTTCATGTCCTTTCCTTTTCTTTTTTTCGGAGTATCGCACAAGGGCTGCGCCACTGCCCGGCCGGGTCGCGTTGAGGAGTTTATCGGAAACAGGGTACCAAGCAAGCCGCACTGGAGCGGGGAAGAAGGGACGAACCTCGTGGACGTTGAATTCTTTGGACGATGATGAATGGCAACGTGGCTTCTCTTGAGGCTTTTGGTCTTCTTTCAAAGGGACCCCGCGGGATGCTATGGAAGTGGTTGTGGCATTAGGCATACAGGTATTGCACGACGATGAATGCAATGGTCAAAGCGAAAGAAGCAGGCGTCAGTCCTTGATGCAGGTGTCTGCCCACTCGCAGGCATTGACATTGCCAACATTCAGCCCCGTAGAAGGACGGACATACATGCCGTACATGGTTGTTCTTTTGAGGTTGGCGCCGGCCGCCTTGGCTGGCCCCGAATGGGCGATTGCAGCCGAGGGACGGCCGGGGCAGTGGCAAAAGTGGAGACAACGGCGACGGGGCCGGGAAAGGTGCCGGGAATGTGGCGGCGGAGGGACGGCATTGGTGTGGAGGCAACATCGGGTGTCAAGACCAGTGGACTGGTACTACCGGGGGACGAAACGACGCTGCCAGTCAACGAGGGAAGTAAGGAACTGCCCACCTCTCTGGGCAGAGGACATGGTGGCGGTGTCTTCGTTATCTCTGGCCCTGGGTTGCATCTTCAACAGCCTCTACCAGGCTTTCCGTGTCCATGATGAATGAATGCTGAAGTCTCGGCCAAGGCATCCCAGCATCGCCATCCAGGCCCACAAGCTGAAAGAGCGACTGATTCGTTGTGCGCTGGGCAATGCAAAGTGCGTCGCGACGTACCCTTTAAAGCAGCTCCTGGCGTACGTACGCGCAAGGGGAAGGAGATGGCCTTGACAAATCCGTCGTGGCAGGAATCATGCAGTTCCCAAGATCCATCGAGTTAGACGCCTGACCTCTCTTTTTCTCTTGTCTTATTTTCCTCATACAATGACATGTTTCCAAGACGGACTTGCACCGCTGCCGTCTTCAGACACTATTTCATCCCCATTCCCGATCCTCGTTCACTATGCGTGTCGGTGTTGTACGCACCAACTATGCGCCAGTCGGAGCGTTTGCTTGTGTCTGGCCAAGCGGCAGATGCTTTTCTATGGTCTGGCATTGTCGCTCGAAACGAAGACGAGTGCGAGTCAGATGGGTGGATGTAGCGCAGCCCAGCTGCGACAGTGCGCCTGGGGCGTTATCCCGTTTCAGGACGCTCTCTCTCAAAAAAAAATTCTCCTGGGCTGGCTACAGAATACGCATTCGAGTTGGACTTTGCGGCGGGTTTATTTCGTCGGCTCGACCATCTCGATCAACAGGGAATCGTCGGAGAGAAACCGACTTGGCTCTCGGGCACCGGTTATCTATCCTCTTGGACGACAAGTACGTTGCTTGGAACTTGTTGCCGTTGTGTCGGATTGGAAGCGCGGGAGTGTATTGTGTATTCGATGGATGGGTTTGCTATTTCGGACGGGGGGCAACCTTTATCGCACGCACTCGATTCACTTTTGATGCATGATAGGATAAATCGTCGAAGGGTTTTAGTCACTGTGTGCCTGTGAATGGCGGTAGGTTCAACCTCCCATTGGCTGACAGGGCTCTTCAGGCCCCCCCCCACATCTCTCCATTGCCGAGGCTGTACTGTACGTACCGTACACGGGCGGCTGCAGGATGACGCCCAGCTGGTGGGTGGTACCTTTTGCCAAGGAACCTTGGCAACTTGTCCCTTTGCTACCCGCTCCCCCTCGCAAGCTGGCTTTGTTGAATCGAATTCTCGCAAGACTGCTCTGTGGCCGAAGAAGGTTGGTTTGACGTGCAAGAGGCGCAAGGTTCTGCTCTCGGTTTTCTGCATCTCGTTCTTCGTCCAATCGACAGCTCGTCCGCCATGGTCAGCATCGTGTCTTTGGTGGGCGACCTTGCCCGCCATGTCGACCTCGGCAAGAAGAGCCTCGTGGGTAAGTCGGCCGTGGCTCGAGCGTCGTCTACTGTCTAACTGCTCGTCTGTACAGTCTCGGCCTGCTCCATTGCCTTCAACCCCTTGTTCTGGAAGTAAGTCGCCGTCGTCTGGCCGCCCCCGCCCATGACCAGCTGCTAACGCGCCCAACTCCCACAGTATCGTCGCGCGCCAAGGTCCCATCTCCCGTGTCTCTGCCGTGTCGAGCTGTGCAGCTGACGACGGGGCCCCTTAGAGTACCACAACAAGATACTGACGAAGCTGTTTGGCGGCCGCTCGCGTACCGCATGCTACGCTCTCGCCGCCACCATCTTCTCCCTCGGCCTCGTCCGCGACTTCATCTACAAGACGGCCATCCAGGAACAGCCGTCGCACCCCCTGCTGCTGACGCCCTACTCCCAGGCCGCCGCCTACACGCTGCTGCTGTGCGGAAACGTCCTGGTCATCTCGTCGACGTGGGCGCTGGGCATCACCGGCACCTTCCTGGGTGACTACTTTGGCATCCTCATGGACGACATGGTGACGGGATTTCCCTTCAACGTCTGCGGCGCGCCCATGTACTGGGGCTCCACCATGAGCTTCCTCGGCTCGGCCCTGCTGTTTGGCAAGCCCGCCGGCCTTTTCCTGACGGGCTGGGTGTGCCTGGTCTATGTCCTGGCGCTACGCTACGAGGATCCCTTTACAGCCGAGATTTACGCCAAGCGGGAACGCGAGAGGGCTGCCGGCAAGAAGCAGAAGTGAAGGTCACTGGATGAGAGAGCTTGACTTTCTGTCGAGCATGGGAGGCGGCGCCATTCAACAGGCGTAAACGGAGTTTTGGAAGGGCGGTATCATCGACATCAACCAGTCGACTGGAGTGAGAATCTGGACAAGCATAAGCTTGGAGAAAGGACTAGGATTGCTGGAGAAGGGGCCACATAAAAAATCACATACATGACTTTTATATAAGGCAGGGCAAAAACACAAAAGAGCTCATGCCCAAAGCATCAGAGACAACCGGAGCATGGAGAGTTTGCCGCGGATTCCGGGTAAATGGCACGACGCGGTTTGCATGGTGCAACAAGCCAGTCCCGTCCGAGTGATGGTGAGAGAATGGAGGAATTGTCCGACGATACCGAGTGGGGTGGGAGAAGGAGCATGCCGTAGCCAATGACATTGGATAGATGATCAGACAATGGAGAGATGAATTGTCGGCATTGATTGTTAGCATCGGCATTGTCACTTCAGTTGAGCTTATGGGTGGCTGACGTCACACTGCTCTGCCCCACGCCCAGGTACTTGTGGTAGCTCAGGCACGCAAACGAGCAGTCCATCTCTCCTCCTTCTCCTCCTTCACCACTCGCTCCTGTTGAAGCAGGACTTGAAGCCCCGGGACAAGCAATAAAAGATCGAATTCCCCCGCCGACCGTCGCCCATCGTTTACCGCCGTCCTTGCAAGGCTCGAGCCCCTGTATCCCGAGCTTGCCAGTCTCCGTCGCTCTCCGCCCGCAGGCATTCCCTCTGCTGTCGTGCAATCCGTGCCCGACGCCTTCGTTTGTCCACACCGACCAGCTTTCAGCCGAGGGAAGAATTCTTTTCTCCACGGCCGTCGACTGTCCGCCTCTGCTTGGGTCGGGTTCGAGCCTTGCGAGCCCGTGTGACGCCGAGAGTGAGGGAGGGGTCGAGGTGAGAATAGACGTCTAGGCGGGGTTTTGGAATGAACCGTGCCTCACCATTTGACAGCAAAAGCAATATCAGGGCAGCTCCAGTGTCCACCCATGGCTTTGAGCTGAGCTTGAAGTCTCGGCCATCACCCTTTGTCATGTTCTCACAGGTACGCGCCTTCTTGATGCTGTTGCAATGCGCCTTTTCTGCGCCGTCATCAAACCCGATACTTTGTGTGAAGCTTGAGGCATTATTCGTTGGGCATCTTTCATCTTGCCCCCTCATCGGCAATATTGCTCACTCCATCTCCCTCCCTAGAAGAAGCCGTACTCGGCGGTAACCGTCAACGTTGAGAACCTCACCTCGGAGGGCTACAACGTCGACGATCTCAGCGGCATCCCCGACCTCGTCGAGGTCATCAAGCTCCAGGCCTCGGGCCCCAGCGAGGCGGCCCGGGCCATCCGCAAGAAGCTCAAGTACGGCAACGTTCACCGCCAGCTCCGCGCCCTCGTCATCCTTGACGGCCTCATCCAAAACGCCGGCTCGCGCTTCCAGCGTGCCTTTGCCGACGAGCCCTTGCTCGAGCGCCTCAGAGTCTGCGGCACCTCTGGCCTCTCGGACCCGGCCGTCAGGAGAAAGTGCACCGAACTGTTTCGGGAGTGGTCGCAGTACGCCTCTACTCCAGGCCTAGAGCGGGTCGCACGCCTTCACAAGGTCAGTACTCGGCGCACAGGTGGCAAGAAGAGACGAGTCAAGGACGGACAGAAATCGGGGCGCCGGTCTCTTTCATTGACTGACAGTCTTACGCAAAATGTAGGAACTCCCAAAGAGAAAAGTCGCCGTTACGCAGGAGAAATCAAAGGTCATCCGGGAGACGGAAAACCCTTTTGGAGACGAGGAGGAGGAAGAGGCAGCCGAGCGCGCCTCGCGACCACCCGTTGCCGGGCCCTCGTCCAGGCCATGGCCCTCTCAACCCGCGCCAGCCGCCAGGGGGGGTGAAGGTTCGCTCTATGACAAGAAGAAGAAGAAGAAGGACAAGGACAAGGACAAGAGCAAAGGAAAGCGAGGGCCATTCAACCTCGAGGCTGAAAAAGACAAGATCAAGTCCATCATTGCCGAGTCGTCCATTGAGTCGACAAACCTCAAGAACTCGCTCCAGAGCATCAATCGCGAGCGCCAGCGCATCTCGAACAACAGAGAGGCCGTGCAGCATTTTGAGGCCTGCAAGCAGCTCCGTCGGAGGATCCTACGCTATGTACGCTTCAAGCCTCTCACCTCCTTCCTATCTGGCTCCTTTTACTCGTCACGAGCTTCGTCTTGTTCTCTCGGTTTCGCGAGAAGAAGCGTTACAAGTCCGTTTGTGCTAATTCTATACTTTTAGATTCACCTCGTTGAAAGCGAGCAGTGGCTCGGCAGCCTGCTCCACGCCAACGACGAGCTTGTCCATGCCCTCATGTCGTTTGAGCAGCTGGACCAATCCATCGACGCCGACAGCGACTCGGACGACGAACTCGCCCAGCAAGCTCACATGTACCGAAGTACGCTTACTCCCTGTCCCTAGGCCTCACGTTGCCTTCCCCCTTGTTCCCACCCGTTTGCTGACGACGGTGTGACGCCCAGTGGCTGCCCTCAGGACCAAAGATGACCAGGCCGCCCACCCGCTTCCAGGCACGCACGCCCCCGACCTCGCCGGCCTCTCCCTCGAACCGACGCCCAAGCCGGCCGTTCCCCCGATCCCCCGCCCCCCGGACTCCATCATGGTCCCAGCGCGTCCTCCTCGCCCGCCCGTCAATAAGTCCGCTGCCGCTAAGAGAGCCGAAGATGACGACGACGACGACCCCTTTAGCGATGACAATGTCGTGAGAACACCGATGCACGAACGTGAAGAGCCGCGCTGGTAGTGCGCATGTTTGCTAGCTTCGCCTTGGGGCGGCATCAATATGATTGTCTTTCTTGCCCTTTGATTGTAAGCTTTTCTTTTGTCTTCGGCGCCCCGCCGATGAGTCAGGCACGAGTTTCCCACAAGTCAAGGTGATGGAAACAGTAACCGGAAAGATGTGCCATCTGTGATTCCCGTCCTTGGAGGCTGAACTGAACAGCATGCAGATGGGGCACGGCGGGCCTCGGCGGCGGCAGCGGCGGCAGTTGGTCTGCTTAGTGCAGGTGAAGATGTCTCCGTCGTCTCCGTTTCCTTGGAATGCTCTCGATGACAACCCTGCCAGGCCTTGTCGTGGTACAACATGTACGGTGGAGCCGTGTTGGTCCAAAGACAGGGCTTGCAACAAGTTCAGCAATCACGTTTGTGGCTTACCACGGGAGTAGACCAGGCGTACAAGCTATCAATAAGGGATTGCTCAACCATGAGGAACCAGCCAAAGTGGCAGTTTCTTCTTGCCGGATGTTTCCCGTGCCGGTGAGAGCGATGAAGCCCCATTGACCGCCGTTTAGGCCTGCAGGGGTTATCATGGCCTGGGTGCCCAACAAGGCCGCGCGGGCCAACAACTCGCTCACCATGTCACGGGAAGGCCGCGTCGAAACCAACGGGGGGCGACTCTTTGTTACACGGGGGCTCGTCTCTGCCGACATGGTGCGAACTAATGGATACAGTACCAGGGCGGTGACATGGAGCGTATGAGCCCTGTTGGCGCCGGCACGTGGACAGCTTTGGGTACAGTATGGATGTTTATCTGCCAGCATGTATGGACATTTACGGCGGTGGTTGTTGATCGGTTGGGCCTGGAGGGGGCATGGTCGGCTGTTGATTCGACGTCGTCGAAAGGGCCCAGTTGCAGCGAGAGAAGCGCATGTGTGCTTCGGCTCCGATGGGGGACCATTCACCTCTTGGGGCCGAGCCGCGGAGGTTTGTTTGCAGAGCGGCAACAACAAGGCCAGACGGTGTTTGGATCGGATTGTGGACCCGGTTGTTGCCGCGTCGTCGTTCGTGATGCTTGAGGAGCGGCACTTGGCATATTGGCCCTGGCTGCTGAAGCACGTCCATCCGTCCGGGCCGTTTCGCACAACATGGGATGATAAGTCTAAGTCCCCTCTCTCCTCGTGTTACCCGGCTTGCTTTCTAGAACGTTTCCGCCTGGGGGTTTTCGAGGCGCCCGACCCCGGAGAGACAGGGGGGTCAGGAGAGAGATACGGAGTCGCCGATGCCGCAGACGACACGTCCACACACACACACACACACCCCTTCCCCAACGGCCTTCACCCATGAGCTGGTGGGCCGCAATACCTCGTTGCCTCCGGGAATAAGAGAGGCAATGGCTGGCTCGGTGGCTGGAGGGCAAAGACGAGCCAAGCTCGACTGCCATTGGATATCCGAGCAGTTGGAGCCGGCGGTGACTGTGTGTTTCCATTGTCGAGGGGCAACATGAATAGGGTTGGGGGGGCCTGGCAGCCGTTGGCTGGGCGGTGGCAGCAACGAGGACGACAAGGGGCCTTGTGAGGATCGCGCGTGTGTGAGTGTGCACGTGGGTAGGAGGACAGTGTGATGACGATGAGTCTGCGTACGTTGACACCCTGCACTTTGTATCGGTACTTTGTGATCATGATGTGATGCCGGATTCGCCTGTTGGCAAAGGGCAACGAGTTGTATGTCGTCGAAGCAGCCAGGAGAGGAGGGCGAGCGGATGGCCGAAACGGATATGCGGTTGGACAACACGTTGCTGTCCGGACGTCTTGATAGTCCATCGAATTATGGTTTGTTTTTTTTGTCCCGCATCGCGTGCAGCGCCCGGCTTCTTTTTTTGGCTTCCGTGGTCATGGCCCATGCAAATCACCGAGCTTGGCTTGTGTGTGCGTGTTCGCGTGTGTGCGTGTGCCAGCCATCGGGTGCTCCCGCCAGCACGGCACGACGATCCAGGCGGCCGTGTGCAGCTTTGGCGAGAGCCCGACAACGTGCTGCTTGTGGCGTCTGCAGCTGCGAGCTGTCGATCGCTCGCCGAGCATGAGCAGGGAGCAGTGACGTGCGAGCAAGCTATCTTGGGAGTCGGGGTATAAGTGCTCTTGGCACGGGGGGGCTTGAAGCGCGCTCGTGTATATATTCTTAGCAACAAGGACCTTTTTTGTCGCATGCAGACCTGCAGCGGGAATCAAGGTGACACAGGCGGTGCGTCATGTCCAAGCATTCCACGCGCCTGCATGTTATCGTGGCTCCGAACCTCCAGGACGGTCAAGGTGTGCTCCCTCAATCTCCAAGGGGAAGGCTACCCTGTGGCCACTTGCGAGCCGGGTTTCGAGATGCGACAATTCCCAAGACGGGCGAGGTGATGGACTCGGGGTCGTCGTCTCGAGCAATGGCGGGCTTTGTTTGCACTGTCTGCCGATCATGTCTCTCTCCCTGGGCGAGTTGACATCGAGTACACGCTACAACAATCCTTTGTCCCCCCTCGGGATTCGTTCGGCTACACAAGCGAGAGCGCGTCATCAAGTCAGCCCTTATGCACCGGGGACACTTCTCGAAGGGCTCTAGAAACACGCCAAACGCCAACGACGCAGGGAAACGTGGATGATGGGAGACGCAATGCTACCCTGGCTTACCCTGTGCATGGTGTGCGAGATTGATGAACATCTCGGTAGTTGCGTGTAAGTCGCGACAAGACAGGACAAGATTGTCCACTGCCCTGCCAAGGTGCCGTCTCAATGGATGGATGGGTATGAGTTACTGTATGCGTCCCGGTATGGGTATGCTTAGGCACAGAGTAAGACAAAAAAGCTTCCATGCCAACACAAAGTTGGTCTTGCTCTTGCGTGGCACCCTAGAAGGTTTCTAGAAGCCCACGGCTTGCAGTACCGGAATGATCGGGCGTCAGCAGCCCGCCACCTCTTGCATGGCTACCCACTTTACGGGGGCAAGGCAGGCTGACAATGCAAAATGCGAAACAAAGACTTGCCATCTCGGCTGCCTGCATCTGCTGATTGGTGGCTGGTCCCTGGCAGCCGAGATGGGACGTTTCACCACTTTATCTTGTCTCCTCGGACGGAGCAGTCACCCCTTTCAACAGCCCAACTATGCAGGTTGCAGTACCTTGAGGGAAGAAAGGGACAAGTTGTTTCACCAATCGTGTGAGGATCCGCACCCATTGTGTACTCGAGATGGACTATGGACTTCGAGCATGATTATGTACTTTGCCTCCTTCTTTGGACGGTTTGCTGCTGCGAGGTCAACGTCGACAGCAAAACGCCCTGCTTGCCGCCTGCACGGGCCCGTCCATGCTTGCGAAGCTGTCTTGTGCCCGCGTGCTTTGGCTAGGCGCCAGGAGGCCTTGAGAGACACACTAGTGTTCTGGAGACCAAAAAAAGGAGGCGGTGATATCATGCCATGGGTTGTTGCTTGTCAAAAAAAGGGGAGAAGATCATTGGCAGGCAGCCACTAAAAAGCGGGCCTGTCATTGACAAACTCGTCACCAACGGTCGAGTCTCTCATTTTGCTCCAAGTATTTCCTGGTCGTGGTCGACTAGGCTTGACGTTGGACTCGCTCGCAGTCGCAGCAAGCACGACGAGGATTGAGCAACAAAACAACAACGTGGAAATGCTTCCTTGCCCTGCGGGTGGTATCCCAGGCACACACCAAGACGACCCGTCCCGTTGGACGTTGGTCCAAGCACCAGGGCCGCGAAATGACGACCCCGTCTCTTCCCATCGCCAACACCGGGACCAACGGGCGAATATCCCGTACGTACAGCTGTGGGTGCATTTCTGGATGCGACTCACTTGAGATGCCAAGCCAGACTGGTGCCTGCGCACAGCAAACCGTGCAAAACGTCAAGCGGAAGGCTCGCGTTGCACTGAAAATAGCCCCCTCCAAAGGGAGGTGGCCTTGTGCACACGCCGCCCCCTGATCCGCACGCAGGACCGAAAGGGCAGAGAGAGAAACGGGGGGAGTCGCTGTAGCAAAGGGCGCACAGTACTCATGAAGAAGCGCCAACGTGCAGTGCGTGCCTCTTCTGCGGCCGACATGGTCGTCGTCGCCCCACGTCGTCGCTGGCACAGACAGACAGAAAGACGGCACGGGAACGGACGCACCCTGGGGCGGCGCAAACCAAACGTCCCTCTATCGGCAAGCAATGGCAGCTGGAAGAGAGCCGCGAGGACGCAGCATCATCGCGAGATCGAGGCCAAACCAGCTGCTTCGCATTGCCTCCTCGAGCCCGGTGACAGCGCCGCCCTGACTAAGAGGCGCCTTGCATCCCATTCAGCACAAAGGCGACAATAGGAAGGCCTGCGGAGCCGGACATGTATGACCCCTGGGTCCGTCCAACCGAGCTCGATATCGCACCAGCGCTTTCGCCCTCCTATTAATAACGTCATTTGCGAGGTGGGAACGGGGACAAGGACAGACAGGCACGATGCTGCGCCATGTCGACGGATTGTTCGCCCCCGGGTGCGCGCACAGCCCTCCCCCATAGCCGTTTCTACCCCGTTTCGATGCGGCGGGAGCCACGATGTCAAAGGGCTTCCCTGCATGGTTCGGCCTGGGAGCCTGGGCCTGGAGCTGGACCGGCCGCCGGCTGCCCGCTGCGGAAGACTGTTTCTCGCCGGGCATGGTATGCGTGGTCGTTTGGCAGGTGAACATGGCGTCCGAGATCAACACAGCCTGGGTACAGTAGCAGCGGGCAGCAATCCATACGGCCTTGTCCCACCTTTGATTCTGTTTTGCTCTGTCAAGCAGCACACGGCGGATCCCAGGCACAGGCAGCGAGGAGATGTGGCCCAACAGGATGGTGGCCGGCGTTGGTGGCGGCCAGCTATTCGCACATTCGCATCATTGATACTGTACTTGTGCAGGGACGAGGGCATCGCAGTTGCGGAGGAAACGGGATTCATTGGCAGTTGCAAGTCGGCAAACCTGCTGCCCAACTGCCAGATCTAAGCCGGGTATCTCTACCCTTCCGCGACCCAACACCGGGGGAAACAACAGGTAGGAATACTTTTGCAGTATCCCAGCAGCCCATCCATCTAGCGTATAACTTAGAACTCCGAGCACCCTTTTGGTCTCACGGAGAAGCGCGTTGGCTGTGCTTTTCCCCCATGGGCGCTTGCCTGCTTGAGCCGTTTGCTTGCTCTTGGGCACCTCTCTGGCGATGCCCCAAGAACTGGATGCTGTTTTCGGAGTATTACTGGACTTGCACAGACAGGCGCCAAGCAGAGACTTTCAGAGGTACAGAACTTAAAGTACCTACCTGTAGTTCCCGAGCTGGCAGTTGCAACCCCACAACGGTAGGCAAGGCAGGTGCGTAGCGTAGGAGCGAACGGTACTAGGTAGGTAGTACGTACTTGGGAGGCCCTGCCTTGCGCTATCTTTTGCACTGTATCCGTAGGTACCTTGATACTTTGCAGGCGCCTCGATAACTTCAATTCTCCAAGGCCCATCGTTTGTCCCCCTCTCGTCGTCTTCACAACCTGCCTCGGCCAGTCAGTCCCGCCTTTTACACTTCGACGACCTTGCTCCTTGATGCCGTCCCCGCCTGCTCCGTCGCCCGGCCCCAGATTGTTCGCCCGTGTGCACAGGACAGCCAGCCATCCTCGCCTCACGGCCATCGCCGCCAACGGGACCAACGGCCATTCTCCGTCTCTTCTCAAGCCGTCAAATCTCAAGGTACGCAGGCCACTCGACATCTCTCCTTTTGCTTCATCAAGGCTCAAGGCCTTTCCCCCCGGTCCCTTGTTTGTTTCTGTTGCGGCGCCGGCATCCATCCCTGTTACGTACCTTTGCGCGGTAATCGCCCGCCTCAGGCTGGGCACATTAGCACACCCTTGCGCTGGGCTTCTTCGGAAGAATTCTCTCTTTTTCTCCTTTGCGCGCACAAAGTACCTACGTACTGTACGGAGTACAGCATGTAATTACTGTACTCCTTCAGTCGTCCCCAGACCATTTTATTTTTTCCATGCCGCCCCCCCCGGGTCTGCTGTACGCCGCCAGCCCACCAGAGCTAGTAGCGCCTCTGCCCTGTCGCTGTCGTTCCTTTAAACCCCCCTTTTCTAATCGCTGTGGGCCCCCCAACTTCAGAGGCTTGGCCCCTAAAACAGTTACGTCGCGCCGATCCCAAAGCCGGGTGATTACTCGTGCTTGGCCCAGCATTCCATGCTACCTTGCCCAAGGTACCACGTTTGCGAGCCTCCGGGGCCAAGGTGCGCCGCGACTTCATCCCCAGTTCGGGTTCTCTTCTTTTTTTATGACGCACACTCTTCCCGTACTCTGCTCGCGACGCACCTAACGAGGAACTGCTCCCGTCGGCAGGTCCTCCCTCCCCCATCGGCCGTTTTGCCCCCGTCGCGTCGGGCCTTTCGATCCAGCGCGACACCCGTCCGAGCCGTCCTGGATCGAGTCGCATCGCCGAGTCCCCTCCCTGACTCCATATCCCGGACGTCAAGGCGATCAAGTCGCCGCGGCCCGCTTCGGCAGCTCAACGGCGGCCGAGCTTTGCCTGGTTGGTGGTCTGCGCGGTCCGCCGAAGCCTTGTCAGGGCCCTGTCCGGACACGAGCAGTGCGAGCTTCACCCACCAACGCGAGTGCGAACTGTTCGCTTCCTCGGTCTTGGGATTGCTCGTTCCAGCCTCTGTTCGGCCGTCTCTTCCAGAACACTGTGCTAGGCCTTGACTTTCGTCCCGACAACTCAACTCTACACCGCCAATCTTCGTCTTCTAACCTGGCTTCGAACCAGTTAAAACGTCTTCACTCGGAGTCGTTTTCCTAGTTCGACTACTTCCTTCACGGCCTCCACGCCATCCTGCGACCACGACGGCAGCACCGCCGCGACGGCCTCGGATTCGACCTGCTGCCTCAATCTGCGACCTTGAACCGCCAAACGATAGGACCAGCAAAACTGGTTGGGCCCTGTGGCCGTGTCTCTCCTTCAAGTGGTCACGGGACCATCCGCTCAGTCAATCCACACTGGAGGCGGCATTGGCACAGTCAACAGAGAGGGTAAGTCGATATCCAGTCCAGCTCGACATCTTGTTGGGGCAGGGGTTTGGCAGTCTGCCATATGGGACCACTGGCCAGCCAGCGATCCAAGCTCGCGTAGCGTCAAGCTCGGGCAATCATGACCATCCAACTGTCCGATCCCAACTGCCTAGACCATGCACACTCCCCAGCCTCTCCACTGTCATTACTGTTGGTCCTGTCGTTGAGCCGTGGCCCGAGTCACCCGCTGACCTTGGTGGACAGAGCAATCCGGTCGCCTTTATATCGCTGGCTCCGTGCCGTGAGACACCGGCTTGGTCTGTCTCCGCGTACGTCTGCCCCTCCTCGAGTCTTCCGTTCCGCGAAGCATGGACTGACCGGATCCGTCAGACTGAGTAGCAACACGTTTCCCGGCTTCGACGTTGGGTAATGGACCTGACGAACATGCTTAACAGAAAAGGTGGTCCGATTTCTCATCACTTCTCCGCACACTCTGCAGAATATCAGCTTCATCAGCTTCCCCTCGTCAAGCCCGACCCCGTCATGGAGCGATCCGTCTCGCCTCACATGTCCGAGCACTCATCGTACTCGACGACTCACAGCATGCCGCGCTCATACGGCTCGCCGTCCGTCATGCATGCCTCAATGCATTTGCCAACCTCCATGGCCAACACCATGTCGATGCCCGCCTACCCAGACATGCCCGGGACCATGGCCAATATGCCCCATATGACCATGCACCATATGCCTCAGCAGGCCCAGCCACCTCAACCGCCCGTCAAAGCCTATCCGTGTAGCACGTGCGGCAAGGGCTTTGCGCGGAGGAGCGACTTGGCTCGACACGGTAATGCGAGCCCCTGAATGCGTTTTGCAGCTGTCGACTGACCCGAATACTACAGAGAGGATTCACTCGGGCGTCAGGCCGCACGTCTGCGACTTCCCCAACTGTGGGAAACAGTTCATCCAGAGATCCGCCCTGACTGTGCATCAGCGCGTCCACACGGGCGAAAAGCCACATCACTGCGAGACATGTGCCAAGGTGCGTCGGTGAAATCAGTCAATGCGATGTTTTGGCGGCTAATAGCGAGCCACAGCCCTTCAGCGACAGCAGCTCTCTGGCTCGGCATCGACGTACTCATTCCGGGAAGCGACCGTACAAATGCCCCTACGCCGACTGCCAAAAGACATTTACCCGGCGCACCACTCTTACCCGCCACCAAAACCATCATAGCGGTACGATTGAGGAGGCCGCAGCCGCCACAGCCGCGGCGCTGGCCGCTTCAAAGACCAAGAATGCAGGCCAAAGCCGATCGGACGGCGAACACATCTCAAGCCACGGCTCCCCAATGACGACGCCGTCGCCTGCACAACGGACAATGTCCATGTCGCCGAACATGGACATGTCTGCCTCGAACGGCATGGGCCGCCACGCCGGCGACTTCCAGTACATTACGCAGGGCGGGCCGCTTCCCCCGCACCTCCGCGTAGCTAGCCCTGCGTCGGCGTCGGCGGCTGGATACACTACCAACGGAATCCGGCCGACATCGCACCCCACTGGCTACGGACCGCCGCCGACGCTGGAACCTAGTCTAGAGCAACACCAGGTGGCCTCTGGGAGCGTCGGGGGCAGCCCCCACATGACGGCCGTCAGCTGGCAGTCGCCGTCGCATGTGCCGTCGTCCTCGCACAATGGGGCCAGCTACGTGTATCCCGAGCCGGATACGTATCACCACCATGCGGCCATGGGCCAGATGTACTACGGGGCCGCGCCACAGCTGCGCCGGCCCCAGGGCACAGACACTGGCCTTGTACATATGGCCTAGGCGCACTTGTTATCGTTGGCGGACGGCGCCTTGTTGATTGCCTCAACTTGCCGGGCCCAAGTGGCCCATCGATACCCTGTGGATCATTGCGAGGACGCCCTTTGACGCGGACAGCCCTGAGACGTGCCTGACGATGAGCACGTTCTCCCGGCGGCTCATGCACTGGACGTCTGTTTTTTGTTTCTTTCTTCTCCCTCTTCCCATTTACTTATATAAATCATGACTATCTGGTTTGTGCGCAGTGGCGTGTATCGGTCTTTTCATGGGGCGTGCGGCCCAGGCGCCTCAGCCGGCCCCAGCCCACGACCTCGATTTTCATCATCTTCATTGCGAATGGGGTTTTCCCGGTCAGGGGCCGTTGACAATAGACGGACGATATGCCAACTTTACGACTTTTGAGACGTCTTCTTTTTCACTTTTCATTCCCCCCTTGTATCCATCTGCATGACGAATGGGGTTGACGGTTAGAAGGAGTTCAATCGGACAGCGCGAAACTGGCTCTGGTGCTTCTCTGGGTAAAGAGAGGACGGGACAGGACGGCATGGAGGGAGGCATGGCTCGGGCTTTGAGGATGGATGTACGGGCATGGATAGGTAGAATAGGAGAGTGGAAGGGTGAGAATGCGCAAGCACGACAATGGATTTGCCATTGGCCAGCTACCAGACGGGTGAGAGGAACTGGCGGTGGCGTAGTTTGTACGACGTGACTGACTGGCAAGACGTCTCCCCGGCACAAGGCGGAGAGGGGAGAGAAGGGGCGTGAGGTCACCGTATCAGTGTGATATGCATGACAGGCCTCTCCGCAGGCCCGGGCCTCGGCCCAATCAACAGGCGGGCTTGCGGCGACAATTGAGGTGGTCCAACATGAGCCATTCAGAATATATAATCCAGGTGGCCCCATGAATCCTGTGCTCATGCCACGTCGAAAGGCGTGTTAAGCTGACTTCGTTTCGACTGTACTTGGCGTGTACTCGGTCGTGAACTCGGTCCAGTAGGATACGATACTTGGTAACCTACACTTCGACGAAATGGCAGAGGCAAGGCAGCGATTGTGCCGGATTCCTAGCAGCAAGCGGGCTCTCTCTGTCATTGGATGAGGCGCCGAAAGACGCAACCAGGCGCCACTTGGCAACGGTCCACGGCGCGAGACGAGGGGGAAGGGAAGAAGAGGAGAAGGAGCAAGATGAGGAGTTGTCGTGACGAAGCGGGCTGCAGCTTTTGCCCTGGCTTGGCGGTGTGTAGCTCCGGCCTGGATGCCCGCCATTGCGGAGTCACAAGTCCGGCGGCGCGGATTCGCTCGACGACGAGATATATGCATGCAGCACTTTGTATGTACCTACCTTTTAGAGAAGCTGATGGTGCTTCGGCGACTTGGTGATATCGTTGTTATTTGGCTGATGAGTCAAGTCTTGTGCTATACGCCTTGTTAGCCGTCTCCTGTTCTGTGCGAGCGTCCCATTCTCATGGCCGCGTGGCGATGATCCGGGAGGGGGGGGGGGACGCCTGGCCAATCTCGGGACCACTGGGACGTTCACCATTATCATGGTGAAATGGATGAGAGTCCGAATGCGTCTGTATAGGTATATAACCCTATAGGCAATACCGTAGCCGGCGGCCAAATGAACGCAGCAGAAGAACCCCCTTTCTCCTCATTCAGCTCGCCGCCTCTCTTCAATTCGGGCCAGCCCCTTCTTCTTCTTCTATTATATTCCTCTCCCTCCTAACAATCCTGCCCCAACCTCTCATAACGAATCGGGCGTTGGATGATAGGAAACGGGAGTATGGCGGCCCTCGAAGAGCCGCAGCAGCAAGACGGTGACGGACCTCTTCACTCCCCTGCCCTCGTGCCCATCGACGTCTTCTCCGACCCGCTGTGCCCGTGGTGCTGCGTCGGCAAGCACAGCCTCGAGGCGGCGCTCAGGCGCTACAGGGCGGCGCTCATCTCCGCAAGTTGCTGTAGTCCTGCATCAAGTGCGCCATATGCACGTTGGTTGCTTTGCCCATCTTCTTGCTCGCCTTCTTCTTCTGCACCTTGGCCTTACCACCGGTGCCGAGGGCCAGCTTGAGGGGGTCTTCGCTCGTGGGCTTCTGGCCGACGGCGACGAGCTTGCGGTGCATGTCGTCGAGGCTGGGCAGCGGGACGCGGTGCCACATGACTTGGAACTCGGCTTGGACTGTGTGCTTGAGTGACGGGTCGTCGAGCCAGACGTAGCGCGGAAAGTTGTCCTTTTTGGTGCGCACCACGAGCACCTTGTGGTGACGCTCGAGCGACGCCAGCGTCTCCTCGCAGTCGGGCCAGCCATCCTTGAGGTCCTTGACTGACACGCCCGAGGCGTCCGTCTTGCGCTGTAGGTGGGCCAGGAGCGACGTCGCGTCCTTGACGCCGGGGATGATGGGCCGGTGGGCGTAGGAGCCCGTGTTCCACGTCTGCTCGGCCAGGCTCGCGTCGGGCCTCCACTCGACACGCGGGTGCCCCCTGAGGCCCTCGGCCAGCTCCTTCTTGTGCTCCTCCGAGTAGCTGCGCAGGCTGAGGTGGTCGATGATGTCCGTCATACTCTTGGAGTCGCCCTTTTTCTTGAGGTACTCGACGGCAAACGTCATCTGCGTCTTGACCTCGGCACCGTACCCCGTCAGCTGGGGCTGCGAAAAGGGCACGTCGGGGGCCGCATCGCGCTTGCGCCTGGCAGTCGGTGTCGCGCTATCTGATGCTGCCGAGGGTGATGGAGAGGGCGGCGCCAGCGACGATGCCTTGACGACGCTGCTTGGGTTGGATAGTTTTGACGCGGCCGACGCCAGCGTCCCCCGAAAGGCCGACGACTGCTTCTCCAGGTACGACGACATGTTGGGCCAAACAGAAGGCGATGACGAGGAGAAGGCGAAGACAGGAGCGTGCGAAATGGGTGCCAGAAGTAGTAGGTTTGTCGACGATAGGAGGGAGAATGAAGAGGAAAAGGAAAAGAGAGCGTGGTGTGACCATCAAAGGATGGTAGTCAAGGCGGGCAAGGCTGATTGATGAGGGTCGGGGCCTGTGGGGTCATGTGGCGGCACAACTCGAATGTGACTTTCCGGTGTGGCTTGAGGCAAACCGTGTTCACTCTTCGCAGTCTACAGCAGTCCTTCAAGCCAGCCTGGCTGGACGACGAGGTCGTGCGCCGCCCAGCAGATGCTGATGATTGTCTCCAATTACACGTTTTTGTATCTATCGCGTAGATTCCACAAAGCGAAAAAATCTACCGTGAACTGCCATGCCATTTGCTCCGTCTCGTGACTCAAACAAGGGGAACAATAAAATCGACCCACGGAACCCACATCTCAGCACGCCTCTCTGGTGGCGCAAAGTGTAGCGGACACTTTGAATGTTTGCTCGGCGAGAAGTCGAGAAGCTTCCAAGGCCAACCATTGGGGCGTGTCGATATCTTTCGTACATCATTCCGGCACGGGCGGGGTTTCCGCTGCCGACGCCGCTCGTTTCGCAGCCTCGGGCGAGGCGCGCGCTCACGCATTCGCGTGCTGGTTCTCTTCACGATGGGACATGTACTGGAAGATCGCGTAGCCGAGGATGCCGCCGATGAGCAGGATGCCGTAGAGGCCGATGCCGATGCCCGTCTGGTCCGAACTGCTGGCGCCCGAGGTAGAGGTCTGGGGAGCGGCCTTGGGGGCAGGGTCGCCGGGCTGTCGAGAGGGCACGGGCGCGTCAGCGGGGCGCGTCGTTGGAGGGCGTGCATCACGATGCAACTCACCTTTCGCTTCAGGGTGCCGACGAGCAGCTGGTCCAGCGTTTCCCTCGCCTCGTCGCTGTGTCCGACGTCTTCGAAAGCCTCCGAGGCATCTTGGCCGGCAACGTCGAGCATCACCTCCTCACCGCCGCTGCGGGACGGAGGAAGACGTTAGCAACAGGACGGCCAGGTTCAGAGGAAAGAAGAGGCGTACGGGTGCTCGTCGATGAACTTTGCGCAGTCGTAGACCTTGTCATGGATGACGAGGAAAATGTCCTTCTTGGTGTTGTGCTCGGCAACATCTTGGTAGGTGAACTCCTGTGACATTTTGGCGGCGGATGGGTTGAGACGTGGTTTGGGGGGTTGGCGAAGAAAAAGCCAGATGGGCGGCACAGACTGTGTGAGGCGATGTATGTTGGTCCAGACGGCAACTGTGACGCCGTGGCTTTTGGCTCGTGTGGGACGGGGGCAGAGAGCGAGAGAGGCAGAGAGGGGGGGGGAGGAGGAGGAGGAGGAGGAGGAGGCAGCTGAAGATGCGAAAAGATTCGAGACGAAGCAAAAGGGTCCCTCGGTTCCCCCTAAGTTCCGTCCCCGACGGGAGGCGTGCAGGAGGGCGACACAGCCAATCAGAGGCCTTGAATTTGCCGCCTTGAGCCTCTGATTCGCCCTTCCGCGGGACCCGTCTCCAGCGGACCAATGGTGCCTGAAAGGTAGACGAACTCACCGCCACGGCCGCCTACTGTACATTGCGCCCTGTATAGAGTATAGGCTCCATGTGGCCCGGCCGGTGTTTGTCTCCCTCTGCACTTGAAGCCCCAGCTATATAGTTGCTTGCCGGACCAAAAGGCAAGCCGCTGCGTTGACGGCCAAGCATTCGATGTGTATGTAGCCATGTTCTGCCCGGGCCGGTAAGCACATGCTCGGTCCCAAAGTCTTTCCCGAAGCCCCGTTGCTGCCGGGACGATAAGATGTGACGTGGTATTATTACTCTCCCCATCTGCAGCGCTTGGTCGTAAGATAAGTAGTTGATGTCTTTTCGGAAGCCATCTTCCACCGGCACCGCCGGCCTACGACAAGCCGACTCTACAGCCAGCTTCGCCCGCCGACCCTGAGCATACACTCATCGCGTAAATTGGACCATCGTTCCCGTCTCAAGTACGGCAGCCAGCTCCGACTTGTGCTGTGAGAGACGGGACCGCACCAACCATGGGAAGAATCGAATCCAACGCGGCGCATACCCGAGGATATCGACCCATCACCCCTCCTGCTTGCTACCAAAGGCGGAGAAGAAGCGACATGTGCCCCGTCTTGCTTGGATTCCATGTACCTGGACCTGTATCTGACCTTCAACCCGCCCCGCTCATGGCAGGCTGGCATCTATCGCTTGGCCCCTCCACCCCCAATGTCCTGTCCCAGCCGGTAGCTCGTCACCTTGTCCCATTCAATCTTTTGTCTCGTCACCGGCAGCTGTCTCCGCAGGCCCTTGAAGGCGCCCTCGCTTAAATTGACGAAGCCCTTGTTGAGTTCTTCTTGGTACTTCTTCTCCACCGCGGAGATTTCCTTGGCTATGCCGCCTCCGGTACCGGAAGGGATCGAGGCGGCGACCGTCTTGTTGGTGAGCAGCCGCACGTTGCCATCCTCGTAGTAGTGGACGTCGACCTTGATGGACCCCTCCAAGCTCCCCGATGCCGGGTCGAAGACGTACACCGATCTCCAACGTCCGTTCCTGGCAGACAATCAGTCCCCGCATACCAGCAGCATCCCGAGGGATAGGCTCACCAAAAGTTGTTGGGGCTGTATTTGTTGGCAACGATGACGACGGCAATCTTGGACTCGGACTCGATGGGGTAAGCACCGCAGGCTGCGCTGGCAAAGTGTTCCTTGACGTAGCTCCCCACACTCTTGAGTGTCGATTTTCTGCAGCAACATCAGAGTCACGGCCAGGGTGCACCATGTCGCCCAGTGACACTCACACCAAATCCGCTTGCGGCCCTTCGAGAACATGACTTTGTACGGCGCTTGGTTTCTGAGGGCCAAGTTAGCCACTGGATCGCGGTCGTGCGCCGTGGCCTCGGACGTGCCTGTGTCTTGTGGTCGAAGGCGAAGCTCGACGAGCTCTCGACATCGTAGTATCGCCCGTCGCCCAGCGAGTTGTGTGAGCTGATGAGGACCTGAATTGCAAAGCACCGTCAGTCGAAGGAACGGCCAGCAGTCCAAGGCTAGCAGGGTCGGCTCACAAGTTGACTGCTGCCGGGCAGTTTCACAGTGACGAGCTGTTCCTCATTGTACTTTTCAAAGGCCGGCGCAAGATCGGAGATGATGTCGGGAGAGGATAGCGTGAGCGTCTTGATATCTGGCGGTGTCGTTAGCAACAATCGGTCTTTGAATGCCGCGAGCCAGGGCTCAGGCGTACCGGCGACGACGTCTGCGAGCTGCGGGCGCGTTAGCTCATACCGGGCATGAATGACTGGGCCAGAGAGACGTACTTCGCCGGGCGGCGCCCCCTCGACAAAGGACGAGACTATATCAAGCTGCGACATGGCTGCGGACTCGAGCTGCGATGCGCAGAAGACAGACGAGGCTGGGCTGTTGGGTGGTGGATGCAGCGACAGCCTACAGCGGCTTTGGGCGGGGCGCGGCGAGCAGGTGGAGGAGAGGGAGGGGGTTTCATGGAACGCGCCAAGAGGACCCCACCAATACCCCGTGCCGTGCCCGTACTCGAGTGCCTTTGCGGACATTGTGCCACGGACCTGAAATCCTGCCAACAAACTGGATTTGTCCAATATCCAATACGCTTTGCTTCACTTTATTCCATTCCAGGCATCCACGGTACGTAACGTACATTTCCAAAAGCCGCCCTGCCCGTCCATCTCGTAGGTATCCTCCTCCGCTGCTCAATAGGCCAGGCTCTTCCTGATGTTGTCGTATATTCCTGTCCACGCTGTCAGCAAAGCCTTCTCCCGACACAGCGCCCGTCGGCTTGGCTCTACTCACTCGCAACGTCGGGAAGGGTAAACTTTTCAAATATCAGCGGGTTGTGGATGCTCCAGCCCGCGACCCGGCCCACGGGAGCCTCGAGGCGCACGAACGTGTCCCGGTCCTCCTGGATCGCGGCCGCCACCTCGGCGCCTATGCCTGCATTCACCATGGACTCGTGCACCACCAGCACCCGCCCCGTCTTTCGCACGCTCTCAAGCACCGCCTGCTTGTCCCAGGGGTACACGGTGCGCAAGTCAATCAGCTCGGCCGAGATGCCCAGGTCCTCCTCTGCGCGCTGGATGGCGGCCAGACAGTTGTATATCGGCTGGCCGTAGGATATCACGGTCACGTCCTTGCCCTCTTTGAGCACTTCGGCTTTGGACAGCGGCAGCTCGTACGCCGCCTCGGGGACCTGCTCCACGGCGGCTCGGTAGAGAATCTTGGGCTCCATGAAGAGGCACGGGTCATTGCTTCGGATCGCCGCCAGCAACAGGCCCTTGGCCTGGATGGGCGAGCGCGGCATGATGACCCGGAAGCCCGGGACGTGGGTGAAGAGGCTTTCCGGTGACTGCGAGTGATACAGGCCGCCGTGGCCGACGCCTCCGCACGGCATCCGTACCGTCAGGCCGCCGGCGTGCGGGCCGTTGCTTCCCTCCCGATACCGCAGCTTGGCGCCCTCGTTGACCATCTGGTCAAAGGCTGGGTACACGTAGTCGGCGAACTGGATCTCGGCCACCGGCCGCATGCCCTGTGCCGCCAGGCCAATGCCGAATCCCATGATGCCCTGTTCCGTGAGGGGCGTGTTGAAGACTCGGTCCGCGCCGTATGTCTCGGCCAGCTTCATGGTGCATCGAAACACGCCCCCAAAGGCCACGTCTTCCCCAAAGATCAAGACGTTGTCGTCCTCAGCCAGGGCGACCCCCAGCGCATCGTTGATCGCCTGGAACAGGTTCATCTTCTTGGTCGGCCCGTTGCGGACCTCGGCGGGGATCTCGCTAGCATTTCCGAGGGCCGGCCTCTTGCTGTGCGCCAGCAGGGGTGTTGTCGAGTAGTCGATGGGCAGGTTCAGCTTCGCATTCGGAGGATGCGTCGAGTAGCAACGAGCAATCCGGAGAGGCAGCGGGGACGGTCTGGCTCCCTTGATCTGACCAACGACGAGTCGTTTCATGATTGCAATATACTTCCTCCCAGATTTGGCGTGAATTGAGGACCAGGGGGAAGGGGGAGGGCTTCAAAGCTCCCTCGAGGGAGGCGACGATGAGGCTCTCGGCTTGCCACGGCCTTGCGCGGGGTTCTGGTGTGGCCCCCATCCGGCTCACCGCCGCCTGGTCTGCTGATAAGATGGTTGCCCGGCCAACAGCCGGACCTAGTTCCAAAATTAGCGAGTCAACGTGCTGGTATTAAAAAGTTGCGTTCTATTATGACCTGCTACTAATTAGGGGGCTATTGATGCTTCGTAGATATGTCCTACACAGAGTTAGCTAATCCTACCCCGAAATAGCGCAGACTTCGCCTCCAGAGTGCTTATATAAATTAGCTAATAGTAATAGACGGACGTGAAGACAGTCTAGGCGAGGAGTGCAGAGTGTGAGAGGCTCTTTTCAGTTTGCCACGTGGTGACTCACTCTGGAGACTCCCATTAGCCGTCCTGTGCGCCGTTTTTGACTAAGGGGTCGTTAATAACTAAGACCTTTTGTCACTTTATTCCTCAAGGCAAATCCTATTTTAGCCCTTACTCCAAAGTGCTTTTCTCCGTGAGAAGTAATCACTCCGTGCCTCGTATTGGAAAGCCCTGATATATATATGACTTGAAGCTTGGAAGCCTCAGGCGCCTCGGGATCTAAGTGTGGGAACCGTTTTAATACTAAAAGGGGCCTACAGGGTACAAAACTGCTATATCGCAGCAAGGCTTCCCACATGGTCAGGAATACTTGATCAGTCTTTTCCAACACGTTGGTACCGAAATGAAAGTCTTTTACCATTTTCTTTCCCGTCTTTGCCGGAATGGCTAGGGCCGATCCGCCTGCAAGCAGTGCCATATGCCCTTTGCCCCAGGCACAATGGACGCCATGGCTTCCAGATGGCGCAGCAGTTTCACCACCAGAGCTGGCAAACAAGTTCAAGGCAAAAGGAAAGGCGACTTATGGCCTCTTCAAGTCTCACCAGACAACTTGGAATTAACATGCGACGATGAGTCATTGGCCGGATCGTGTGCCCGGTTTGCAGCCTCGCCATATCAAGGCGTCATTCTGCGGCTATGTCGTAACCGGTTTCGAGGCTCAGCGGCTCCCGTGGGGTCGGGGCGGAGCAAGGCCGGGCCCCACATCGGGCCGAAGCGCGGCTCCGCTTCTGACGGTCTGGCCTCGTGCGCTGGGCCAGCTACATTATGGAGGGCTAACCACTGGGCTGCTGACAGCACATGGAGAGAGCCAAATGGACTGTTTGGTTACGCAGTGTACCGTAGGAACTCAACAAATCCGTCAGGTCTTGGCGGCGTGGGACAGGGGGGAGCGCAGGGATTAGCCCCGCAGCCAATTTGTATAGGGTACAGATCCACTCGTTCCAGCCCGAGCCAGCAAAGCTAGAAGGCAGCCCACACACAAACATACTAAATTTGAAGCTCTCGCGATGGCTATTGCCGCATTTATTGACGTTATTTGTAGGCGTTAATGACCGCGCTTATCCACAAGGCTACTAACGAGGTTGTAGATGTTACAGACGACTTTGCAGCCGCTGCCTGCTTTGAGGTCGGACAGGAATACCGACTTCAGTATAAGCAGCCCTCAAGCCTTGGTGTCAAATTGGGCATTTCCTTACTAAAGAGGGCATCCATTACGGCTGGGTCAGGGAACGAAGTCGTCACGATGTTGAGACTGTCCTCCAGCAAGGAGGAAGCCCTTGGTGCCGTGTTGAGTGCCGCGGCAAGCGTTGGAGCAAATTTGATGCCCAGCTTGGTGTATATCGCGAGTGGCAAGAAGGGCAAGCATTCTTCTGGCTAGACTAAGATACTATTTTTACTAGGGATTTTAGTACTAAATTATAGAATCAGCATCGAGAAGTCGGGCAATTAAGACTGCCTTTTTCCCTATTGTTGAGAGCCCTCGAGCCCGTAGCAATGCCTTGAGCTCTAGGCAACGAAGCACAAGCAACCCAGTCTCACGATCTATTCGGTCTTCTGCCTCGTCGCCTTGTTTGACAATTTCCTCCTCGTCAAGCAGGCCCGAGACGCCTTCTTCGTCTTTGACGATGACGTCTCGAGCCTGCTCCCAGTTTGTAAAATCGATCGCGGCGGCAGGGATGTCTTTGACGCGGATTTCTATATCCTGCGTGCCGTCGGGCCTGATGCTGATGCCGCAGTTGAGAAACGCCTTCTGTACGAGCTCGGCCCGGCTCTCGAGGGTGCGGACGGCGCTGGCGACCACGAAGGTTGTCATGATGCGTTTTTCTCGTATAGACCACATCGTGAGACCGCGAGCCTCACGCTCGGAGACGTACTCGTCAGTAGCATCGCGAAGCCAGTCTTTAAGAGGTCTGTTGATAGCTGTATCGAGAGGCTGAAGAAGGCTCGTGCAGCCCGGCGGGATCAACGCGGTCACAACCTTGTGCTGACGTAGCTGATGAAGCACATCATCGGTCTTGTGAAAAGAAGCCACATCCATCACAAGGAGGAAGTCATCATTGCGGCTGACGATAGGGGCAAGTTCGTCACGAATCCAGTCTTTGAATAGCTCCTCGTTGTTATAGGCAGTCTCGTTGAACTCAACAGTAACCTCTGGCGAGTAGAGATGCCCTTCGTCTTGCATGATCCTTCCAAACGGCGGCGGGGCCCCATGGAAGATCACCTTCGGCTTCAACCTCTGGATGCCGTCTGCAAAGATATACAGGATTAATGTAGCCTGCCTCTTATTCCACCCACTACGATCGCTCTTGCCATCGATAGTACGTGCCCCACGCTGCTCATATGTATAGCCGTCGAGGTATTCAAATGGGATAGGCGTTTCATCGAGGTTAAGGATACGGTGCTTCCCAAAGCGGCGTGTAGGCGAGTTGAGAATAGCGTCAAGGGCGACTTGAGGCTTGTGCCGGCGGCTGACGCGTCGTATGTAGCGGAGGAAGCTGTTGACGATCTCGATGTATTCTTCGGGGCGCTTAGTCGCTTGTTTCGTCACTCTTCGACGTACGAGACCGTGCCTTCGTCGAAAGAGTCCCCACCAGCCGTTTGAGAAAGTAAAGATATTGTCTACCGCTGGGTTAAGGCTCTTGAAGATACTTCTAGCTTGTCTTTTGAACCAAGAGACTGTGACGATGGATTTATTAGCCCGGGCAGCGATGAACCGCTTGACAAGCTCCTCCTCGAGCTCTGGCCAGCGAGGGTGATATACCCTCTTTTTGGCCTCCTCAATAAAGCGTGGGTTGGAAGCCCAGCTGGATATTGTAGTCCGTGGGATCTTGAAGTGCCTTGCAACCTCACTAATTGTGGGCTCACGATAGCCTCGTTCGTTGGCGTGTGGCGACGATGGATCGAAGATTCGGTGATGCGTAAGGAACATCCTAACCTCATCTTTCTTGCGGTCTGAATAGCTTCGTTCAACGCGATTGATAGACTGACTGGCTCGAAAGACCCGCTTGCCGGGCTCTTTTGGCTTCGGGCCGGGCTTGAGGTTCCTGTCAAGCTCGCCAAGGGCGGCATCGCGAAAATAGCCTCAAAAAGACCTCTATGGAGCAGGAAAGTGTGTGTCAAGCTTTGCTGGCTCGGGCTGGAACGAGTGGATCTGTACCCTATACAAATTGGCTGCGGGGCTAATCCCTGCGCTCCCCCCTGTCCCACGCCGCCAAGACCTGACGGATTTGTTGAGTTCCTACGGTACCACCTGCACTTTGTGGCTTGTGTCCCTGCCATGATCAAGATCTCAGCTCCGAGATTAGGAACTTCCCCGCACCGAAGACTGGAAGCAAAACTGAACAAGGGTGGCGTAGCGAGGATACGGCATTAGCCAAGCGAGCAACTTCCAGCTTTGTTTCTCTGTTTCCCAACCATCACGGCGACAGCCCAAGCATTTCATCCGACGAAGCCTCCACGTGCAGCTTAGGACAACACTCTCCGAGTCTTCACACTCCCGCAGGTCCAGGTATCATCATCCCGTCTCCGCACCAGCATGGCGCCGAGCTGGCTCAAGAAAGCCGTCAGATTCCCAAAACACGCCGTCCCGCAGGAGCCAGCCGTGGCCTCTTCTTCCTCGTCGACGGCTCAGCTAACCCCCTCTGTGCCCGCTTCTACCGACCCCGAGGACAACGCCCAGTCACCAGGCCTACAAGAACGGCTGTGGAACCGAGCATACGACCAAGTCAAGTTGAGCGACTCCAAAATAGTCGAGGTTTACGAGAAGATCCTGTCGAATCAACTCCGCCAGGAAGAGTCGGCTCCCGCCTCGGAACCAACCGAAAACAAGATTGGACAGACTCAAGAGACGAGATGGCACCAAATGAGGCAGCTGGTTTAGGCAGGCCTGGAGCGAACGTAGAAAGAAGCATCGGTCAAGCAGGAAATTGAAGATATGCTTCAGGTTGTGCACGTCGTGAGGGAAATGGCTGATAAGGCGGTCCGGGCAGCCCCGAAAGCTGCCGTCGCCTGGGTCGGGGTTTGCCTTGGGCTGGAGGTGGGATCAGCTTGGTCAATCTCCATGATAAACGACTGACGACGTACACACAGATCCTCTCGAACCCCATCACCGAGACGAGCATCAACCGCCGAGGAATCGCCTATGTGCTCTCGAGAACGGCGTGGTACTGGAACTTGGTGGACCTACTTCTCGATGAAAACAAGGCGGAGAGGTCGACGGGATTGCAAGACGAGCTCGAGTGCCATATCGTCCAGCTTTACCAAAAGCTTCTCTTGTACCAGATGAAGAGCGTCTGTCTCTACTACCGGAACCGAGCCGCTACCGTCATCAGGGACGTGTTGAAGTGCGATGACTGGACCGGCCAACTCGACGATATCCAGAACGCCGAGGCCGCTGTGCAGAGAGACGCGGAGCAGTACAATACCGAACAGATCAAGCTACATCTTCAGCATCTCGCCACCACGGCACAGTTCCAGGAGTCCAAGTTCCAAGATATCTATTCCACCATCCAGGACCAGATTAGGCTACGACAAGAGAGGCACCAAGACGACCGGGACAAGCAATGTTTAAAAGATCTATACGTAACCGACCCGCGCGAGGATAAGATGCACCTTCAAGATGCAAAGGGTGGCCTCCTCACTGACTCATACCGCTGGATCCTCGACCACGCCGACTTCCGACGATGGCGAGACGACGAGCAGAGCCGACTGCTCTGGGTCAAGGGCGATCCAGGCAAGGGGAAGACAATGCTGCTCTGTGGCATCATAGACGAACTGAAGGCCTCGATGAAGGCCCAAGGTACAACATTGCTCTCCTACTTCTTTTGCCAGACGACCGATTCGCGCATCAACACCGCCACCTCGGTCCTGCGCGGCTTGATCTACATGCTTGTGCTCCAGCGGCCGTTGCTTATCTCGCACATGCGCAGCGAGTACGACGTTAAGGGCCGGGCGCTCTTTGAGGGCGTCAATGCCTGGGTGGCCCTGTCTAGTATCCTGGCCAACATGCTGCACGACCAGAGCGTGGAAAGGGCCTACGTGGTCATAGACGCGCTCGACGAATGTACCACCGATTTGCAGCGCCTCCTGAAGCTCATCGTAGACAAGCCATCAGCGTCTTCGCGCTTCAAGTGGATCGTCTCGAGCCGTAACTGGCCCAACATCGAAGAACAGTTGGACACTGCGACGCAGAAAGTACGGCTATGTCTCGAGCTCAACCAAGACTCCATTTCTGCAGCCGTTGGCATATATATCTCCTACGAGGTAGACCGATTTGCGCGGCTCAAAAAGTACGACGTTGCAACTCGGGATGCTGTTCGGGACGGCTTATCCTCCAACGCCAACGACACGTTTCTCTGGGTATCCCTAGTCTGACTTGCGCTCGCAGATCCAAAGGTAAAGCGATGGAATACACTCACCAGGCTGCGTGCATTCCCTCCCGGTCTTGATGCCCTATATAAGCGGATGCTAGCCCAAATCTCCGGCTCGGATGATGCCCATCTCTGCAAGCAGATCCTGGCCGTCGTCTCGACTGTCTACCGACCCATCACGTTGAAGGAGTTGACGTCGTTTGTTGATATGCCCGACGGCGTCTCCAACGACCACGAAGCACTGGCGGAGATTGTAAGGCTCTGTGGCTCCTTTCTGACCCTCCGAGAAGACAGCGTCTATTTCGTCCATCAATCTGCCCTGGACTTTCTGCTTGGAACGATATACGACGAGATCTTTCCCACTGGAATAGAGCACATGCACTATACCATCTTCTCACGGTCACTGCAAGCCATGTCCGACACCCTCGTTACCGACTTGTACGGCCTGGGCTCTCCTGGAACCACCATTGACCAAGTCAAACAGCCCGAGCCGAACCCACTGGCCGCCACACGTTACTCATGCGTCTACTGGGTCAAACACCTGTGCGACTGGGATTCTCGTCCTTCGGCCAGGCATAACTTGCTTGGCTACCATGGCGAGATACTTGCCTTTATGCAGGAGCATCTGCTCCATTGGTTCGACGCGCTGAGCTTGACGAGGGCAATATCCGATGGAGTCCTCGCAATATCCTCACTCGAATCGAGATTTGTGGTGAGCTTTACCATTCTGATCACCAAATAACCGCCCATGTAGTAACAATGATTTGAGTTCAGGCCGATGCTGCTGACGAGCTGGCCGCATTCGTCTACGATGCAAAGCGATTCATCCTCCATAACCGATCAATTGTTGAAGAGGCGCCTCTTCAATTATACAGCTCCGCGCTCGTCTTCACTCCAGAAAATAGCATCGTTCGCAGACAGTTCGAGAAGCAAGTGCCTGGCTGGATTCACAGGCTGCCAACAATGTCGAAGCAGTGGAGCCCGTTACTGCGCAGACTTTCGAGGGCCATACAACTGTGCCCGAGATAATCGCATTTCTCCCGACGGCAAGCTGTTGGCGTCGGCATGCAGCCTGGCCATTAGACTCTGGGATACAACCACCGGCGCCGCTGTGCAGACTCTCATGTTACCTCGCCGAGTCAAATCGCTGGCTTTCACTTCGGGCGGCAAACTGCTGTCGGCGGATCATAATACGTCCTGCCCAGAACATTTTGAAACATCAATGACTGTCAAACTCTGGGATGTAGCGGCAGGCACAGACACCACCCTTCATACCTTTCGGTTTCGCGAACATAGATGCCAACTTGGGTACTTTTTATGCGAAGCCTCCAAGCTCTCGCCGGACGGCAAGCTCCTAGCCATTACAGACGGGGAATCCAGTGATAAAGGCCACACGCTTGGGCTCTGGGATATAGAGACGGGCACCGTCTTCAAGAACCTAGTGGGCCATTCCTCACATATCCGCACATTTACCTTTTCACCAGACGGCAAGCAGGTAGTATCGAGGTCAGATGACAACACCATCAGGCTCTGGGATACAGCGACAGGCGCCGCCTTACAGACCATCGACGCTTTGCCCAGCATGTTCGGCCATTCCATCGCCGTCTCACAACACGGCCGACTGATAGTTTCAGTACACAATAACGGAAGTGTTCTTCTCCGGGATACAGCAGCAGGGACTGGCGGGCGGGCGCTTCATGTTGGTGGATCTAGAGAAGGAAGATTCTATACGATCGTGGCTATCTCGCCAAACGGCAAGCTAGTGGCGGCCACGTTAGGAAAAGACCAAGGTCGCACCATCACGATTTGGGATGCAGCGACAGGCACCCTCCAGCAGACTCTTGAGGGCCATATATCTTCAATCTCCGCTTTAGCCTTTCCCCCCGACGGCAAGCTAGTGGTATCTAGTTCACCAGATGGCACGGTTAGGCTTTGGAACGCAGGGCGGGAGAATATTCGAGAGACTCCCAGTCTGGAGACTTCCAGTGACTATTTCAACCCTTCATCTATTGATCATGAGACTGTCTCGCCCGACGGAAGAGTAATGGCTTTGGTACGAGACAACAAAACCATCGAGCTCTGGGATATATTAAAGAGCATCCTCTTGCGTGTCCTCGAGGGCCATTCTACCTCGATCCATACCATCGTCTTCTCTCCTAATAGCGAACTGGTAGCATCAGCATCAGACGAAGTTACCAATCTCTGGGATTTAAAATCGGGGATTTCTCTTCATGCTCTTGATCGCAATTTGGTCTATATGAAGCATATCGCTTTCTCGCCGGACGGCAAGTTAGCAGCATCGATATCGCTCAAGCCTTTTCAGACGGGAAGTACCTTCTGGCTGTGGGATAGAGCAACAGGCACTGCCCTGCCCAGCGATGTGCACTACACAAGTGCTGGGGCCTTCTCCCCTGATGGCATGCTAGTAGCGCTGGCATCGCACGATAATAGCATCGAGGTTTGGGACGCTGCAACCGTCACTGTTGCACGGACACTCAAGGGTCACTCCACCGTGACTGGGGCTTTGGCCTTCTCGCCGAACAGTAAGCTTCTAGCATCAACACCAGATCGACAGACGGGGGGCAGCATTAAGCTTTGGGACCCTACGACAGGCACTGCCCTCAGCCTCTCCAGGGTCATTCTAAGCATATCAATGCAATAGTCTTTTCCCCCGACAGCAGGAGGCTGGCTTCGGCATCAGCAGATCGGACAGTCAGGCTCTGGGACATAGCCACGGGAGTTGCGCTGCGAAATTTTGATCTGCCACAACCCGCCGCCGACGTAGCGTTCTCACCCGATGGCACGTTATTAGCACCGGAAACAGAATTCGGCCCAGGCGGGCTCTGGAATGTGGCGACTGGCGCTATCTTATGGACTCCAGGCGGCCATGAACGCGGGCGTTTGGCATTCTCACTCGACAAAAAGCTGGTGGCATTAAAATCAGAAAACACTATTAGCATCTGGATTATCGAAACTGGAGTCACTATACAACTTCTTAGGGGTCATGGAACGAGAATCACAAAAGTAATGTTCTCTCCTGACGGCAAGCTGCTGGCGTCAATGGCGGTTGACGTTTTGTCAGATGCCAATGCAAAAGAAACCGTGAGACTCTGGGATGTATCGACGGGTGCCATGGTGCATGACCTTGAAGGCCACAAAGGTCAAGTTCGTCACATGGCCTTTTCTCCCAACAGCAAGCTGATAGCCACGGCATCATGGGACAAGACGGTCAGGCTCTGGGACACAGCGACAGGTGCCACCGTGCGCATTCTCAAGGGCCATTCAGACTTCGTTGTGCATGTAACCTTCTCCTCTGATGGCGAGTTTATCGGATCGACATCGGTCGACGGCACCTCTGTGATCTGGGACAGCGCAACAGGCGCCGCCCTTCAAGTTATCGACAGACAAGACAGTACCAACTTAACCTTCTCTCCTAACGGCAAGCTGGTGGCATCGTCATCGAATCACGCAGAGACGATGTGGCTCTGGGAAACAAGGAAAGGTGCCATATTACAAGTATTCCAGATGGGATCAGTCCCATCACTCGGACCAGAGTTTGCTTTGGCCGTTTCGCCCGATACCTGTGGTCAGCTGGTGGCGTCAACGATATTACATACTAATGACATCAGCATCTGGAACGGAGTGCGAGGTACTAGGCGGACACTCAAGGGCCACTCCGGAACTGTCAATGCTATGGCCTTCTCACCCGACGGCAAAGTCGCGTTGTCAGCATCAGATGACAAGACTATCAGACTTTGGGATGTAGAAACTGGTTCTGTCCTGCATATTCTGGAGGGGCATTCAAATTCCGTGACTGCTGCTGCCTTCTCACAGGACAGCAAGCTGATAGCGTCGTGGTCTCAGGACAAAACCGTTCGACTCTGGAATTCGGCAACAGGCGCAGCTATGGAGGCCACTGAGGTCGGAACGAAGATCAATCAACTTGCCTTTTCTCAGAAAGGTCCATACTTGGAGACTGATAAAGGAGTGTTACCCGTGAAGAGCATCACTACATCTCACCCTGGTTTGGCTGTTTCACAAGATCGTGAGAGCAATTTATTCCTCCGAGGTAACTGGGTGACTTGGGGCATGAACAACATGCTCTGGCTTCCAAATGAGTATCGGAGAATCTGTTTCAGCCATGTGAACAATCTCATCGCCTTTATACATTTCTCTGGTCGGATATCGTTTATCGAGTTCGGTCCGAGAGAAGCGGGGAATGCTACACGGATGGCCGAGAGTGTGGACCAGGATGACTTACATGAGACGGAATCATATTGAGGCTGAAAAGCGAAGTGCAGGTCAAAGAGCTAACTGTGAATTTAGTAATGAGTTGTGACTACGAGCAGCGTATGTGTGCTGAGACCAGGCTGAATATAGTTAGTTCTAGAGATGGGACGAATCTTCTTGATCTTCTGGCATGTGTAACGGGTGGTGTTCAAACGACGACGTATACACAGATTCTATTATACTGTTTGTTCTCAATATGTTTTCAGGATGCCCCAGACCAGTCGACTCAGGTGCAAGTTATCTTGGTCCTTAGATGTCGGATTAAAGAACTCACAGTAACAAGGAAATATAGATTTTTTATAGACGCCTTTCCTACAAATATATCACTAGTTATTAGGTCCTCGCATATAGAGAGAGTGTGTAGATTGCGCTATCCTTCCTGAAAGAGGGGTTCCGTAGGTGTAAGTTGTGACTATATATATATACATGATGCGCAGGGACTAGCAGGATTCCATACTAAACAAGCTGGAAATAGATATCTAGAACTGTGTATGACTTTGTATGACTTCCTATATATCTCAGATAGTAGCCGCCGCATTCGGTGCCACCGGAAGCGTCCCTGAACCCCTGATGCCCTCGTCTGCTTCCATCATTAGTAGCCCAGTAGGCACACCCTATAATATGAATCTTATAGGTAATTCCTATATATTATTAGTTTATAACTATCAGACCAAGCAGACTAAGAGATCAGAGTCATGCTCAGTGGGGCCAAAGGGTCTGCCGGACCAACCTGACTCTCCTAGCATAAGGACATGATGCAAGCCTGACTTAGGTATAGGGACATCCCCGTGCCCTCTTCTGGCTAGTTATCTGTGGTATCTATACCTGCTTAAAGCCCTTTACTCGTCCCGATAGATAGACCAGGACATTCATTTCAACCTTTCTGACCCCTATACCTTCCACTGTGCTCTGAAGCCCCTGCTTGAGAGTAACAGACGCTAGTCTGTAGCATGCCCCTTTGGGCATCGCAGAAAGTAATGGCTATAATGCCTGCTATTGCATTGTCATTGTGCCTGTCAGCTGCCACCAGCACCTCCGTGGCATATAGGGTCCACTGCCAGGTCATCTATTGGAGTGTCACTACACTTTTTTGCCTGCACAACCCCGTGGTTTCCTCACAGTGACGCTTTTATACGCCGATAATTAATTACAGCAGTCAGATCCAGACCGCATTGGTCACGGGAAGGATCACGTGCAGGCTCATAAGTAGTGGCTGTCAGCCAATCGGGGAAGAGCCCAAGGAAATCTCTGCACATCACAGCGAGCTTTACAGACGCGCTCTTTAGCTTCAATCAACACAGTCTTTTAAGCCTCTCAACAAAGCTCTCTTTTCCTCGTAAATAGCCTCAGTAGGCAGGCAGCAGGACCAGAGGTCTGATATCACATGATCCCGACTTTTGGTCGGCCGGTTAGTTAGGCAGCACACTAAAAAGCTATGTGGCTGGTCGAGGCGCAGCGCCGAATCCTGCACATTCCACACCCCTACATGATGTAATTACCGGTAGAAATTTTCCAGCATCAACCATTTCGCCAATCTTGAAGCTATTCGCACCGCGATTTTTGCTGTGAACGGCCCAGACTATGGAGTCGCTCTTTGGTCGCAATTTCCCCTCCCTCGAGGCCGCCCGAGAGGCCTGTGATGCAATTGCTCGAGAGCAGGGCTTTGCCCTCTCCGTCGCCGCCAAGAAGCCCAACGCGGCCAGCCCAACCTACGTGCACTTGCGTTGCTCCAAGGGCCGGAAGTATGTCGACTACGGCAATGAGGCTATCGCCAAACGCCGTAAGACGAGCACTCAAATGACCGAATGTCCGTACCGGTTGGCCTTGAAGCTCGACCAAGGGAGGGGCTCTTGGCTGGTCTCTTGCCCGTCCGGGCCCGCCCACAACCACCCATTTATCGATGCAATGGCCCAGGCAAAGTATCGGGCCGAGGTCGTCTCGAAATACCGTTGCGAGATCGTCGAGATGAATAACAATGGCATGAGGCCGGCCGTGATCGCAGCGCAGCTTCGGGGCCGTTCTCACCAGGACCCGGGATTAGCTGGCATTACGGCAACGCAGATACATAACGCCCTCGCCCGACATCGCCGCGATGAATTACCGCTTATTGCACAAGTTTCCTGAGATTGTCGGCATGTTTCAAAAAGCCCGTTGGCAATGTTTGGCAGACGGTCACTCTCCAAATCACTTTTCATCCCCGGTTTTGCTCCTTTCCAGGATAATGTCTCATGTGAGGTGTTGGAAGAATTCCAGGAGTTTCTGATACACCGGTCCGAGTGCCTACAAGACTACTAGAATGGCTTGGAAATAGATATTTGAGAGATTACCCTGTGTATCTCTATCTTGTTGGTTCTTGAACTAAGCGTATTGAACTGTTGAAAAGTATGAGAACTGCTCTAGCATTTCCCCAATTTGCTTCGCGAACTCGAGATTAGCGGTTGAGCCGCTGCTAGCAATCCGTGTACGTAGTAGGTATGAGTTGGTGCCTCGTATGCAGTAGGGAAGTAGACCTGGTAAAGGACGTCGTAGGCTCGGAACTTGCATCGGGGCTGTTTAACCAGGAGATGGATGCATGACACTCACTTGGCCGAAAACATGCTTGGCTCTCGCAGGGGAGAGTATTTTTGGGCACCCCTCGGAGGATCTTTAGTCTGAGCTGGGGACTTTTATCCCACACCGCCGAGGATTGAGTCGTGAATATCGAAATAGTAGACTCGTAATTGGCCGTATGTTGGCTATCGGTTTGCCCCGCGCTGCCAAGTCCCCTACCTAACTTGTTTAGGCGCCTTCTTGCATCGCAAATATCCCCACCTTTTTAGGCCGTCTCACGATTGCATAACCGTGGACGACCTCAGCGAGCTCAGGTCGCACCATCGCAACAATGCTGAAGGGTCAGGAAGGCCCAAGGTTGGAAAGGGAAAAAAAAGGCGCTATGAGGCAGTATTTGCAGTGGGGGAATAGGGGAATACACTAATGGGGAAGGTCGGACAGTGGTGGCTCCATAGTGGGAGGGGCTGTGTTTCCCAGGAATCTTAGCCTCAGTGAGTCTGTGCTATCTAATGCCTCTATACAGATGCCCTGAACCGTCTGCTGCACTGCGCATCTATGATGACGCATGGGCGTGCATGGACTTTGACCGCGATCAAAGCCTGCCCATCAAGCCGTCATTCTGTCCTCATTTCTCCCTGCTCTACATGCAGACCACGGGAACAAGAGGCCATGTTGCAAGCCCGCCTTGGACACGACACTTGTCGGTCGCTACATCTCCGAGAATCAAAGATCTTGTCATGGCCAAGAGAACCAACCCTCTGTTGAGTCACCGCAATTCGAAAAGCTGTACATAATGCGCAGCACGCCAACAGGATCTACTCTTGGGCCAAGCTGCACCTGTATGTGCACCTGTATGTGCACCTGGATCGGCTTGCCATTAGACTATACTTCCGCCTCGCATACAGCATTACCTGTCACCAACCTTTTTGGCTTGCCTCACGCAGCCCGCAAAGCTGTTTACCAAAGAGTGCTTGCTGTGGCGCATCCACTCTATCTGTTCCAGGACACAGGCATTCCACGAGTCGAAACTTTTGCGCCAGATAGACCGGTTCGATGGCTCGCATTGCTATACACAACTTACAAGCCGACCGGTACGCGATGAGGCCGTGCAGTGCTATATGGTTGCAACCATTTTACATTCGTGGATACAACACGGCACCAGGCTGACCTCCTAATGTCCTTTCCACACTGCCTCGGATCTGTGACCGCAGGTCATCTCTCTCACCTATGCAGCATCTTCCCGGTCGCGGACAGCGCAAAGGGTCAGCTAGGTAACCCTATGCTCAGGAAAGATGGTTTCCGCTCTCTGAAGCTTCTTCAAGAGACAGACCCCCAGCTCCTGAGGTGACAGAGTCGATGCAACGCCTTGGATGAGTGATGATGCCTGGACGACGACGGATAAAGGACACGCCTTGAACCTCCTTTAGCTCGTGATATTCGAGTAACCCTAAGAAACACTGCCTGTAACCGCCCATCACCGTTAGTCAGCAATATAAACTAAAATACTTCGAACACCCGTTAAGTTGCCAATGCAAGGGGCTTAACGGCTGAATATCCAGCCCGAAGGGTGAATATCGTATACCTGCACTCGACTTTCTTAAGGGGTACCCACTAGAACCCCCCTTCCGCCTTCAGCGGCTAACCAGCCGTTCGAACTACTTCCTGGCAGGCCCAGTCTAACTATAACCCTATATCGTACCCCCCCCCCTTCCCTGTAGCTTGTAGGAAGACGACGTTTAGTCACGGTAGAGTGGTGGATACAGTGGATCGCTCAGCTGTTGACCCTGACGCCGTTGTTGGTCAGCGAGGCGCATCTTCATCCCTGTCTCATAGTTAGCCGTGAATGCAGTACGTAGGAAACGCAGGCGTATAACCTTCCGTCGGCGTGTGGTTATAGAGGCTCTGACGATCGAACGGCGCCTCAAGGAGTAAGCCTTGGAGCGAGGTAACCCGTGAGACGGCAACATAGCTAATACCGGCCTGGAAGTCGCGTGTAGCGAGATCAGTAACTATTTTATCCTTTGTTAGGCTCTGGCATTTGTGAACAGTAATAGCAAACGCCACGATTAGGGGAAACTGCGTGCGAGCGCAGGTCTCGTTGCCCACAAGGAAGTCCCGCCTGACTGGCAGGATGGGGTGAGATTTTCCTGCCCTCGTTAGTTGTTAGATACGGCGGTCCGTCGTAGCTATCAAAGTCCACCATAATAACGGCTGGGGGGTCTTCCAATGGATCGGCGCCTGCGCTCCAGGCGATATCGTATACAGTACCCTGAGCACCGTTAACTAGGCCAGCTGATTGCCACAGATTAGTCGTGAGCATCACCCTGGTGCCCTTAGCAACAGGGAACTTGTTAGATAGATTGCCAGCATTGTTGCTTGGTGCCTGCCCAGCGCCGTTGCCGTGATTCTTTGCCTCCACTTGTATTGCCGGGGCGTTGAGATGCACCATATGCTCGTGGTTGTATTGGTTGACCCGTGCCTTGTAGAATACACTCGCAAAGCGGTCCTGAAGCCGTCAAGCTCGCTCCGCGGTAGCCTGGCCTGTACCCGATTGCTAAGGAGGTTCC
The DNA here is from genome assembly GCF_020360975.1 of Hirsutella rhossiliensis. Classification (NCBI taxonomy): domain Eukaryota; kingdom Fungi; phylum Ascomycota; class Sordariomycetes; order Hypocreales; family Ophiocordycipitaceae; genus Hirsutella; species Hirsutella rhossiliensis. The sequence continues at coordinate 1,940,792 of NW_025408681.1, read as the reverse complement.
AGGATGGTATAGATAACTTTACATCACGCAGTTCCTGCAACGCCTGACGGAACTGGGCCTGATCATCACCAGCCTGGCGCTGTGCCGTGGTCAGGAAGACGGTGCGGTCAAATAGGCGGTAGGCCACCTGCCCTCTCCTTTCCAACGAAGACAGGCCGGTGCTAGTCGAATACAGGGGCTTTTGTCGGACTGGTGGTAACTGGAAGAAATCGCCCACAAGCACAACGCTCACACCACCAAAGAACTCGAGGTTACGCTGTGGAAAGGCTTGTCGCAAACGGGAATCGATCCGCGCGAGCTGCTCAAGCCCTAGCATGCTCTTTTCATCGATAACGAGGTATTTGATGTGCCGTAGGCGGGACTGAAGGGCGGCTGCGTCGGCCGGGGGAAGGTCGGTGAAAGTACCGCCTACTGGGAGGCGCAGCAACGAATGAATGGTGCTGCCCTGTATCTGGTTACTCGCAACGCCTGTTGGCGCCACGCGGCATATAGGGCTAGGATTCGGTAGGGCGGCTGCCTGAAGATGGGAAGAAAGCACCTTGATAAGGAACGACTTGCCTGTGCCACCACCACCATCAACGTGGAGAAGGATTTGAGCAGGATTTTGCGCCTGGAAGTGGCCCATGAATGTGTCGTACACGAGCCGTTGTTGCGTATTCAGCGTATTACGCCAGTGAGGGCCAAGGACCTCCACATCGTTGGCCATGGGGTGGCTAGCGATAAGGTCTTTCCAGTAGCCGTCTCGGAGTTCCGGATAAGTACCCACATGCTGTGTCCAGTCGTAATTGATGTCGATATCGCGGCGGCCAAGTAGGTCAAGATCTTCCTGGGTAAGGAGTTGTCAGGTAAAGGGCGGCGAGGCGAATCCAGTCTTCGTCATCAAATTCTTCCTCCACAGGCAGAGCCTCGTATTGATCATCTTGAGGCTGTAATCGAGCCTCTTTTGGCCGACCGTAATGGTCATCACCATGACTGTGATGCTGCCAACAATAGGAGAAGGCCTCAGCGTGAGAACCAAAAAGCTGGCCGTCAACTGTGAGGAGATCATCAACCCGCCGATGTGGGTGGTTTAATGTTAGCTTTACACGACAGTAATCTGACCACTGTTGACCTTCTGGATCAGCCTGATAGCGAGGAAAGTAAACCAGCACTCGAGGCCTGCCGTTAATGTTGCCTGGCTGCCATTGCTTCCACTTGGAAGGGTCCCTAGGGCGGAAATTCCAGCATTTCAGGAAGGAGACGTAGCTTAGGTCCGCTAGGGCTTCCGGGCGTTGAGTGTACTTTTCGTAAACGTTGGGGCCTCGTCCACCTCATCGCCGTCAATACGGAGGAGCGGGAATGCCTGTCAGGATTACGACAGTCGACGTACAGGCAAGTTCGTGACCCTTCCTGTAACGGCAGGCCGAGGAGCAAGTGGCTGACCTCCTGCTTCGAGTAATCCCGCTCCGCAACCAGCTGATTGAGGAGCTTTGACGTGAAGGAAATCAAGGGGTTGTGGTCCTTGACCCGGGGCATCAGGGCCTTCCCAATCTGGGCAAAAGACTCGCTCTTCTTTTCCGACTTGGAGCAGTATTTGGCCGCGTAATCGATTACCTGCTGTAGACTCGTGCAAGGCGAAACATCTGTATTGGCTAGCCACGCAACGGTAAGCAAGCGGTTGTAGTGGTTAATCTGGCCATCGTTCCGCTCGCCCCTAAAGCTCCAGTGTTTAGAGTGAGGAACCTTGTCAAGGGAGGCTAGTAGGCGCTGGCCGTGAGGAAATCAAAGCGGCACTCCACCTGCTTGGTATGCTTATTGAGCTGCATGCAGTAGTTGTTGCAGCGGTGGCGTTGCACGCGGTTGACTACCATCGATAGGAACTGAACGGTAAGGGGATGTTCCAGTAGATTACCGATCAGGGGGTTCCCTTCCCCAGGAGCCTGTATTCGCTGTGGCTCTGGGTTCACTGCAGATACGTGGTATCCCCAGATGCGAGCGAATTGCTCCCGGGACTGATCGTTGTCAGGATCTAAGTCTGGGTGGCCACTTAGCCAATATAGGCCGTGGTGGTGACTGGAACCCCTGCCCTGCCACTCGTAGCGGCCCCAAGAGTCCGTTAGGTTGAACTTCTGCTTCAAGACAATAGCCCTAAACAGCGCATAACGCTTATGAAAGTGGTACGCAGCGATGTGGGCGTTGTCTCGCAGTAGTTGCCGGATAGAGCCATCCGCGCCGCCTCAGGAGCTGTTTGCCACTCGTCAAATCGAGGCATATGGCGGTATAGGGATTCCCAGTGGTAATCGGCTGCACTTGCAGTAGCGAAAAGGCCGGGCTTGCCTAGATTATAGGCATATGCTTCCAACTCCTTCCTTTGTTTATACCAATACGGCCGGGTGCCCTAATTACTGCGGCTTGGCGCGTGATCGACTGGATCAGGACCTGAGCCTCCGGCTCGTCAGGCTCAGCCATTGCTTCCTCTAGGTCGGCGCGTGTAAGGGGCTGACGGCGGCTGTCGCGTTGCTTGACGAGGTAGTCACTTCGCTTTCGGACCTGCGCACGTAACAGCGTGTTGAGGGCGACGAAAGGCCACGTCTTATGGCGGGCGAAACGTCCGTCATGCCATCTCATCGCATGGGCAAGGTAGTCCTGGAACGTGATGCTCCGTAAACGAGGCTCCACGAAGTCGGCCTTGCCGTCAGGGTAGGGAATGCAAGCGTTAGCAGCGGCTGGGAACGGTTGAATTCGTCGATGGGGGTCCTGCGAACTGAAGGCAGCGGCATCTGGTGGTGAGCCTGCGCGTTACACGGTATATGCTCCACATCAGTCATACGCTCAGGTTAGGGTACCATCAAGAAATCGGGACTGCAGAGCGTTCAATTCGGTATCGGTAACCTGCAAATTCGGGATCGCTGATGCATCGGCATCGCTAGGATCCTCTTCCACAGCCTCCTCGACGGGGCCTTTGGGGACCTCGCCGTCAGGTATGTCAGCCACTTGGCTGGCAATGGAATCAACTATGTTGCCATCAAGAGGAAGCCGGTGCAAGCGATTCTGACTCACGACGATATCGCGATAGCCCCGGTGGTGGCGCTGTAGGTAGTGCAGCCACGCCAACAGGCATGAGCGGCGTACCCGCAAATCGCGAGCAAACTGTTGCCGGAAGCGAGGGCTGCCCTCCATATTAGGAGGCCGCAGGAGGACGACATCTAGCTCTTCAGGTAGGACCGGGAGCTCTTCAAATAGCCTGCCAACATTGCGAAGGAAGTGGACAACATGACCGCGATATTTATATTGAGCGCCACGTACCTGCAGGACCTTCACATGTACGTGAACTCTAGCAATGAGCATCTCCTCGACCATCGTTAGATCGGGTAGATCGCTCGGGACTTCCCCAAAGTCAAGGTTGTTCGCAGCGCTAAAGAAGTAGGGCTCGTTGGGGCCTTTCTTCCTGTCTCGACTAATGCAGCGGCTGCAGATTTTCAAGCTATTTCGCTTCATATCGAACCAACGCTCCTGGCAGCGAATGCAACTATGCATCTTGTCGTCATTCAGGGCAGTATAGAACTCGCGCACAAGGGCTCGATCCCCCTCACAAAGGGCAGGCAAGTCAAGGTCCCTGTAAAAGGCGGATCAACTATCTGATCGAACTGTCGCTCTTCAGGCTGTGGCCGTGGCCGGGGTTAATGTTGACTCGACGTGTATAGCGGCCGCGGCGACGACTCTGTGGCAGTAATGAAGGAGGGTACGAGGCGATTCCTTCGGTATAGGCGTGCCTTGCACAACAGAAGCCGATGGGAGAGTGCCTTGAGGAATTGGCGTTTCTGGAATCGGCGTGCCCAGAACTACTGTTGGCAGGCCAAGGGTAGGAGGGTGGGGAAGGTCCTCTACCGCGCTTGAGGTAGATGGCCCCGGCAGAGGTCTAGGCAGTCCCTGGAGTGCGGGCGCCAGGGCACGGCATAACGTAGATGTGGCAGGGGGTCGTAAGACTTGCACACACGCAGGCGTTGGCGCAGCCCGCCTTGGAGGCGTCAGGTTAGCTAGAGAATCGGTCCGTTTCGTGGCTCTGCGTGGCGATAGCCTCAAGGCGAAATTCCGCATTGCGGCAACGGCGGCTCGAGATTCGGTTACCCGTTCCTTTCGGCGTGCCCTACAGCTAGCACAGTCTCTTGTAAACTTCGTAGGGTCCTTGACGCTTCGAAATTCGACTTCGGGCAGGTCTTGCTTGCAGGTATGGCAATTCCGAACTGCCTGGGGTATGTCGTCCTCCATCTGGCCGTATATGTATCCACCTCTTACCCTTCAGACTGCTAGAAGAGACAGAATAACCGGAGAATCTTGGGAGGTGGGCCGGCTGCCGAGGTAATAGGTGAACCTATAAACCGTTAGTAACATGATTAGTTTGATAGATTGGGCAGAAAGAGAAGCAGCCGCTATGTAGGTTAGTGTAAAGAGTGCCTAGCGACCCAGTAAATTGATGGCATGGATGGAAGAAAGGAAGAACTGGAAGCTCTTGGAGAGCCTGCCAAGCTGGCCAGTTACCTAGTCAACGCTCAGGGTAATTTTGCGGGCCTTCATTTGGTGACGTTATCGGCCGACCAATCCGCGCACGAGTTGAGCACAAGCCAGGCCAATTAGCCAATCAGAGGAGGTTTTATGCTCGAATCTTTCTGACTGAGTAGAACGCCCTTCGGGCTGAATCAGTCTTGGGGACGAGGGGAAGGCTCGCCAGCCGCGGCTCGCGCAAAGAGGCCTTTCGGAACGAAAGTTGGCGATGGCGACAGGAGAAAGTCGGGGAGAGGAGAGAGTTGGCGACAGGAGATAGGAGACAGGGGAAGTGAGAGGAAGACAGGAAGAAGAGTGAGATAAGAGATATGAGATGGAGATCCGGCGAGAGACGTAGAGCATTATCGTGAGTGAAACCGAGACAGAGCGTCGGGGAGGCAGGCTAGGCCGCTGGAGGGAGATTTTGCTTTGCAAAGGCGCAAAGGGCGTGGAGAGGCGGCAGGGGTGAAGAGAGTTGTGGGTGGGTAATGCATGTGTGGGCGAGTGGAAGGCTCTGAGGATTTACAGGTGCTATAAGTGGTGGATATAAACAGAATAAGGAGTATATTGGAGAAGTTTTGACTGGATTGTCTTTGTGAAAAGGAGAGCAAGAGGAGAAGGAAATATCCCATTAGGGCCTTTCGCACTTGAGTTTGAGGATGATGAAACATGTTCCTTGTCATGTTGTGTTGTTTCGTTCGTTGCTTTACAGAATATTCTTGGGCGGATGTCGGGCGCGGTGCGGTCGGGAAGAGATTGACGCCGGAGGTCTGATAGGGCCAGAGGCGGATGTGGCTGGGTGATTGACTGGCTCGGTGTCCGTCTCTGAGTCTCCGGGTCTTCGTGGGACAGAAGGGAGGAAGTGTCGGATTTGGCGGGGCCTCGACTATCACAGGCGGCGACTATGGTGGAAATTTCTGGAGAAAGTCGCGGTCTCTTGGTTGGGGTTTGGTCGGGATCGGGCAATGACCGCTTTGATGTCATCATAAGGATCGACTGACCTAGATGCAGGCGGCGTGGGAGGCGCCGCTTGGGGCGGCATTGCGTTTTTGGTAGAGGTAAACCTGGCCAACGCATCGCTATAGTCCGAGGGTTGCCGACTGAGCCCTTGGGTGTCGTCGGCAGTAGCTGTGTCGCAGAAGCCTGGTTGGACATGGCCCTGTCAAGGAAAGTCCATGTATCGGGGACGACGATGAAGATATAGTCTTGCTCGAAGGCCGGGGCATGTGTCATGATCTGGTGATCGAGTAAGCCGGCGATTTTGCCCGTGCAGGTGAGGAGAGCGTTCGGCTGGAACTGGCTATCGCGCCTCTCGGTCATCTTCTTGCATAGGAGGTCCAAGGATTGGCGTGAATGGGGAAGATGACGAAAAGTTGAAAGGGATGAAAGCCCTTGAAGGGTGTTTTGCCCGGAATCCCAGGACAGATAAAGGTCGAGAGCTGGACAAAGCCGCAACAGCTCAGCTGGGTGTCGTCAAGGGCCGCAGCCGAGTTTCCATGCAGAAGGTCGCGGCCGGAACCGATGACAGGTCCCGTGAAGGAGACAATGGGTTGTATCGCTGGGAAGGCATCCGCCGAGCCGAGGGTGCGAGGATGACTCTGTGGCCATCGTCAGAGATGGTAGTGGTGACGGAGGTCTGGAGCATACACCTACGGCTGGTAGCTGTGGTCGCGGACGATGAGAGCCGGGATGGTGTATTCTGTAATGTTGTCATCCTCCGACTCGAAGCTATCACGTCGCTCGATTTCCACGTCAGGGCAAAGGGATGAACACGGCCGACCATAAAGAACCACTGCTCGGTCCATTCCGAGGGGATTATCTGTTGGTTGTATATGGAAATATTAAGGCTCAAGAAGATGCAGGTCGATGGATTGTCAGGATCTGACCGGATTGCTGCATACTCTGGAGTCGACAGCCATGAGGGCGTTGGAAGGAAGACCCTCGCTAGGGTTTCTGCGTTGAGCCCTTTGACACGATGCTCATTCTGGTAGGCGAACCTAGACGGGCAGCCGGGCTGGACAAAGGCCATCATGGACATGTCGGCGCCAGCATTTTCTGGCTGTCAAGAGGTTGCCGCGGGAGGACGAGGTATCGACGTTGAGCTGGGAGGCCGACATCGTGAGAACATGGCAGATGTGGTCACCGTGGAAGTGTAAAGGAGGGTTAGGCAGAGTAGAGGTAGGCATCCTATAAAGCAGGTTTTCTTGCTGCTCGAAAGAGGGCTCGTGGCTCGGGTCGGGGAGACTTGAGAGTCAGTGAATGCTACCTAGGTGATAGATCAGAAGCGGGGGTATGCGGGAATGAGCTGGCGAGGTTCTCGAGCAGTCTCGACCATCTGGTTCTGTGGTCGTGAGTGAAGTAGGGGGTTGGAAGTTGAGTAGGGGTGATGGCTATGTTGCGAGAAGTTGGAGGTCGGCGAACGGTAAGGTTAGTGTGGGTAAGACTGCGGAGAAAGAAAGTCCAGTAGTCCCCTTCGGTGTCATCGTTGCATGGAGTAGATAGCAAAGGGGGCAATAACGAATGAGAGTGAAGGAAAGAAAGAGGTTATGGTAGTATTGCAGGACTCCCTTTTTGACGGTCGTCGGTAGTTGGATGGGCATTGCGTGCGGCTGAGCGAGGCGGGTGCCGACCGTGTCGAGTCTACTATTGGGACACGGTGAAGTCGGATATATGGGTCGACCTGAGGAGGAGGATGCGAGTTGGTCACGAGAACTTTCCAAGAGGGTTTGCAAGTCGAGACTCCGGTGGCTAGCGACTACAAGAGGACAGGCAGGGGTCCTGGCTATCGCTTTAGCATTAAGGCCGTTGATGCGACATTGGTGCTGGCGAGGGAGCAAATCTAGAAGGGTAGTCCGGCTGCATGAGGGACGTCATGGACATGTTATCGCCGGCAGCCTTGTGGCTGTTGCTCGACGAGGCGGATTGGCGGGTATTGATGGTGAACTGATGCGCAAGGTTGGTAGGATGGTGTTGGAAGGGCTGAAGAGTATGGTTTGAAGTGTGCGGCAGGCGGTTGTCGCGGCCATCTCCATGTGCCGGAGGTCGGCAGTGGCCAGGGATTCGCTGGAGTGCGCAAAAGAGAGCACGGCGATGGAAGGGTCGCTTTTGGCAAAGCCGGGGTAGCAGGTCGCACGTGGAGACCAGGCGAGGCCGGGACGGTGGACGCACATAGATAGGCATGGTAACGGGGGAATATAGAGGGGTAGTATTGCATCGCCTCGGTACCATAGGGAAGCATTTTATAGGGAAGCTATAAGGAAGAAACGCCACGGCCATGAGGAAGTGATGGTTAGGAGCTTCCCATTCGGGAGAAGTAGCGTCGTCAACAAGCGAGACTGTCCAAGTGGAGGTGCTCCGGAGCCAAAGCTTTATAGCCTGTTGCCAATTTACGGCAGTCGACGTCGAGGAGGCAGCAGCATGGCGGACAGTCCTGCAGTGAAGTTAAGCGAGGCGGTTGCTCACCCTGAAGCCTGTTCGTTGTCAGTCGGGGATGGAGAAGAGGTGAGAACGTGAGCGGTCGGGTTCGGGGCTCGGAGATGGTGCGACAGGAGCCGGTGTAGATGTGGTGGCAGCTTCTGAGAGGGGCCGCAGAGCACGGGGGGAGAGCCTGGGACGGTTACGAAGATACGAATCACGGGCGAATGCGGCATCAACGTTCCGGCCGATTCAGCCTAGGAAACCTGTGGTTGAAGACACCGCATGGAGACAGCACGCAGAAGCAATTGCGAGGTCGTTGCCGAGAAGACCGCCGCGAGGCGGTTTGCGGTCAAACAGAGCACGGAAGTTCCATAATATGGTTAGCAGCGGAAGTTCCGCGCAACATCAGTCACCGGGTCAGCTTCCGAGGCCCCTGTTGCCTAGGGAACGTGGAGATATGGGGTAGCGGACTCTGATCGTCCGCTCCTCATCGGCACTTTCTGCCTCAGGAGGAGATCCTGAAGATGAGGAGCAACGTGTTACGGCGGCGGCGGGCGATGTCCCGAGTGTTCATTCGAAGGAGGTACCGAAGCTTCGATCCATCCAGCCTAGGGAACCGGTATTCGACAACTTAAGAGAAAACGGGCAATTAGCAGCAGCGATTGCGTCTGGTTTGCCCAAGCGCCGTCGGGGACGGAGTTGGCGGGTAAAGGGAGTACCAGGCCGCAGGGGTGTCTCCAACGCAGCAGGTACGGCGCAGCATCCGGGGCCGTCTCCTGTGGGGGTGGGCGACGCCGCGGCAGAGCCAGCGGACGCTTCGCTGAGCGGGCGGAGGCTGCAGCAAGGGAGGTGGGCGGCTCATCGCGGGTGGCGGCTGGGGAGCCCGTGCAGTTTGATCGGCAGCAAGAACGAGGAGAGTGCTGGAAAGGGCAAGGACTGAGGTCAAGGTTCGGCGTGGAAAACGTTCGCCAGCACGGCCCGGTGCCTGTCCAGTGCAAAGGGCCGGATGGCGTGTCAGGGGATGCGCACGTAGTCGGGCAGTCGTCGCCAAAGCTGCCGCATCCGACGGCTTGCGAAGAAGCGAATCAGCCACGGAGAGAAGAAATCATGGATCGGAGGCCCCGGAGGCGGCCCCGGAGGCGGGAGAAGAGAAAACGTCTTCCTGGTCCGGACGAGCGCCCGAGAAAACAGATTCGGAGTGGAATCGGAAGGCAGAGGAGTCGGGAGCTGCGGGCCGAAGACCTGGCGAGTGTGCTGCGTTTTTTGGAGGAAGACTTCGCCATGAAGGAGAGGCTGTCTAACGATCAGACGTGGTGTACGCCAATACCGCACGACAGGAAGGTGTCGACGGTGCGGGATTTTTATCAGGCGTTCCACGATGCGAGCACGTTGCCGATACGGACCTGCATGACAGCTACCGCAAGCGTACGAGAAAAGAGCTGAGGAGATCAGATGGGATCAATGGCTGTCAAGCTGCGTGCCAGAGGGCGGCCGCTCACCATTTTCATGCCGGAGCTGCTTTCCCGAAGGCGAGCCCGTGTCGGTGTGTGCGGAGTGTGCCCGATGCCTGGCGCGCGGGAGTCTGTCGCCGGCGGTCCATCTTCACACTCGCCTTGGCTGTGAGCACATGTTCCCTGACGAGCTCAAGGGACTCACGCTGGTCGAAGAGAAGCTCGTCTCGCTCAACTCCTGCTATGGGTTTGTCACGAGATATAGCATTCCGGGCGGGCAGAGGCAGGCCGTGAGGTATCCGAGGCACGTCAAGGGCCACATCACAGTGTTTCCCAACAACGTGCAGGAGCTGGCGACCAGGTGCTCCCGCACCCCTTTGCAAGCACTGGACGAGATCCACGTTTCGTGGCAGGGCGTGGAGAAGCCGGCACCGAGCGACCTGTCGAGTCTCTTGTCGGTGAGGCGGCGGGTCGTCGAGAGGGCTCTTGTTTGGCTGAAGAGGAGCAACCCCCACTACGCCGAGATCGAGATCGACGTGGCGGAGATGGAGAGTTGGGAGACCCGATAGACGGGGTGCCGGCCTTGGTGTATGATCGCATGGAGCGGAACGAGCCGTCCGCATGGGAGAAAACGCGGACGGCGCACGTTGTGCCGCCCACGGAGCGCGCCATGGACGACGAGGGGTCGGTGGAGATCGAGGAACTCTTCGCTCTGCTCAACCAAAGGCAGGAAACGGGAGGCGAGGCTGAAGGGCACGGGCCCAACGAAGAAGGCGCGGGTCGTGATGGAGTTGGTGCTAGCCCCGATCAGAACGTTCGACCAATCAACGAGGTGACGTCTTCCGGCATGTTTGCTGGACGGACCGCCAGACGTGGCGGATGTCGAGAAGCTGCGGTTTGCCTGTGACGCTGTTGGCGCAGGTGCCGACGACGGCCGCGCGGGCCCGAGAACGTGGGTCGGATCCTCGGTGGGGTCGAGGGCGTGGCGACGATGGCAGTGAGCCATACATTCGAGTCTCGCGGGGATGAGTTTGCCGACTCCTTTGAGACGTCCTTCTTCGCCAGAACGTTCCCGACCCTGTTCCCATTTGGCGTTGGGGACCAAGGCTGGCCGAAGAGGCCATAGCCGAGGGGGAAGGCCCTTACCAACTTGCGAGGCACCGGTAGAGCTGCTGAGGCAGGGGCGGCAGCGGGAGACATCGTATCCTCCCGAAGCTTGAACCTCCGGATTTGGGCCGACATCGTGCTCCGGCGCCATGGTGGCCGGTTTGCGTTGCACCACATATTTGCATTTCTCGTCTTCAACATGGGGGTGCGGTCGAGGAACCGCCGCGTCAGCATGCTGAGTGTGGCGAGGAAGGACTTCGGCAAGGTCGAGCGCGTTGCCCGCTCGATGACCGCGCAAAGGTTAGCGGCGGCGAGGGTCGAGTTGGAGAGCTCGGGCAAGACGACCGATGAGGGCGTGAAGGAGCTTCTCAGGAGCCTCTCGCTGTACGGCCACCGGCAACCCATGTCGAGAGAGGTTCGGCTCAATATGCGGCGGAAAATCCAGTCGCTCATCGTTGGCTACGGCGTTCCGGCCATCTGGTTCACCATCAACCCAAACGACATTACGAACCCGGTGAAGCTGCGACTGGCGGCATATCGGACACGCGATCCCGGCGCGGCCGAGGAGTTCCTAGAAGGCCTTGGGAGTGCGTACAAGCGGACAAGGCTGGCCATGTCCGATCCGATGAGCGCCGCCGTATTCTTCCACCGGGAGATGAAGCTGTTCTTCGATCATTACGTGAAGGTCGGAGAAGAGTCGGTATTCGGGCGCATCGGCAAGTACTATGGCGCTGTGGAGACCAACGAACGAGGGGCGCTTCATGTTCACGGCTTGCTCTGGTTGCACGGAAACGCGCATCTCAGCTCGATGCTTGCCGACATCCACGGGGAGGATCAGGCGGCGTATCGCGAGCGAATCATACGATACGTCGATAGTGTCTTCTCCGAGGTAAGAATAGCTAAGACGTGTCACTGAGAACCTGAATTGCTCGTCCGATGGACAAACGGGGCCAGGCTGACGTGCAAGATAGGATCTGGATCAGGAAGGGTTCTGCGCCGTGCAAGCGGAGCGATCTGTGACGTCCGATATTTCCTCCCTGCTGGACAACACCGAGCAGTTTTCGGCCGCATTTGACGAGGAGGCCAACTTCTGTGCCGGCGCTACACAGGTTCACACGCATAGCCCGACCTGTGTCAAGTATTCCTTGGGCAAAGGAGCGCGGAAAGGAATCTATGCCGGTTTAAGTCTCCATGGAGGTTGGTCGACAAGACCGCCATCACGGCAGACGGGGTGTTGCAGATCCGGAGGACTCACAGCATGGTCAATCGATGGAACAAGGCTATCGCTGTTGGGCTCCGGCACAACCACGACATTTCCTTCATTGCGACGCAGCGCAAGACCATGGCCCTTATGTATTATGTCACGAACTACGCGACGAAGGTGGAGGACCCGTGTGGAAGCGTGTGGCGGCCGCGGCCGATCTCCTGGCCGCCTCAACGGGTGACGGCACGGCCAACGGAGGACAGGACGACGGTGGAGGTGCTGTTGGCGATGCCGCCGCCAAGGGAACAGGACGCGACAGTTCTTGATGAGGGTGGCGAATCGTGTGTTCACGGAGCGTCCGCTATCTCAGGTCGAGGTCGTCGCTCATCTTCTTGGATATCCGGCCGAGTTCACCAACAGCAGCGCCTGGGCGTACCTGAACACATCTCTGCTGTACTGGGAAGTCTTTCGACGGTGGCCGTATCTCCGACGAGCAAGTGGCGCGGCGGCCATAGATGATACTCTGGATGAGTCGGTCGTTGTCGAAGAAGCAGGCCTGAGGATCTCCCACGTTGAGGCGTACCAGCACCGGGGAGAGCTCCTGCGAGGGCTATGCTTATACGACTACATATCGGTCGTTAGACTAAAACGCACCAGTAAGGATGAGAGCTGTGCGGCCTGGGGGGAGGTGCCCTTCGAGGATGGATGGGCGCCAGGGAGACGCTGGGTCCAGGTGCTCAGGCGGCCGGGCAAGCATGCTACCGTCTGCCTCGATGGCTACCTGAGCAAGGACTTCGGCCACAACGACGACGAGGAGTCGTGCCACCGGAGGTGTGTATAGCAACCGCCCTGCCGGCAGGCATCATCAGAGTGGCTAACCTCCCCTCCCCTTAAAGGGCAGCCGTGCAGCATCTTGCGCTATTTGTGCCGTGGGAGTCCTTTCTGTGCGAAGAAACAGGTGAGATCAATAGCATCTGGGAGCGGGCGCGAGAGGCGCTGGCCCCGAGAATATCATGTCTCGTCGACAACGTGCAGCTGCTTCGACGATCAGCCGAAGACGCAAAGCGCGACGCCAAGCAATGGGCGGCCTCATCCGGCGATGGCGATTCCACGGTCGCCCACGTCGAGGAGGGCGAGACAGGCGAGGCGGGCGCAGAATTTGCAGCGACGTATCGGTCCAACAACATCGGAGACGCAACGCGCCTGATCGACGTCGTCCGAGGCGCAGTGGGCACGAATCAGGTGACGGCCAAGTCGCCGGAGCTCATGGCAATGATGCGGCAGCTCTGTCGATTCCAGCAATCGGCGCTCTGCTCAACGGCCGAGCTCGAGGCCATCGCGATTCCCGAACAAGGGTTGAGGTGCATAAGCATGCCAGGGCGGGTATTTTCCGGGGCCGCACTACCGCCGCAGGATCAGGTCAAGGCTATCAAGTCGCAGCAGATAAGTGCGTCGAGGGAAAGGGAGAGAATGATCCAAGGCGTACAAACCACAGTCGCAGTCCGGGAAAGCGATCGCCGAGCTGCGTTGCGGAGGGTGATGACCGGCTTCGGGGGGACGACGTCGAAATGACGACAGCCGACTCCGACGAGACGGCTAGCGACGCAGAAGCGGGAATGCGCGTCCAGCTTGGCCCATCGACCTCCTTCTTCGCGGCGGGCAAGGAGTTGTCAACACGGCTAACGCTGAACAAGAGGCAGTCGATCGCTTTCCTAATAATATGCCGCCAGCTCGATTTGATGCGACAAACGAATAGGGCGATGCCGGCCAGCTCTGCCAGTTCGTCGGCGGCGAGGGGGCACCGGCAAGTCGCGGATCATTGGGGCACTCGTCGAGCTGTTCAGTGGGAAGAGCCTTTCGAATCGTCTGCTGATCACGGCGACGTCAGGACTGCCGCGGCGCAGATCAACGGCATCACGATCCACCCGCCTGCGGGTTCACTAAAGACCAAGGGCGGGCGGCGCGAACACAGCCAAGGACCTTGACGGGGTGCGGCTGACAAAACGGGCGGAGCGGTTCATCCACGGCCAGTCTCGGATGGACTGGCAGGAGAAGGACGTGCTTGTCATCGACGAGGTGAGCATGCTCGAGCGCGGACGCTGCACGCCATAAACGAGCGACTCTGTCGGCTTCGCGGATCGCAGAAAGATTTCGGGGATCCCCATCGTCCTCTTCTGCGGAGACTTTCAGCAGTTCCGGCCGGTCCAAGAGAGGTCGATCGTCCTGCCGAGCGCGGCCATCTCGTGGGACGTAGACAACTCGTTCAAGGCCGAGCAGCGGCACCAGCACGACAAAGCGCACGCGCTGTGGAAGAGATTCACGACGGTCGTCATGTTGAACGAGCAAATGCGCGCCGCCGGTGATCCGGAATTGCAGGGGCTGCTGAAGCGGATCCGGCAGGGTGTGCAGGACCGCACGGATCTGGACCTCCTCAACTCAAGGTGCTACCGCGAGGGCAGGCGGATCCTTTGGGAGACTGGCATCACCGTGGTGACGCCGCTGAACAGGAATCGGTGGAACCTAAACATGGAGGCAAGCTTGGCGTTCCGGGTCCAGCAGCGGTCGACGATGCGCATCTTCATCTCCGAGCACAAGTGGAAGGAGGGCCTGCCGACCGAGGAAGAAGCGATCATGGTACTCAATCAAGGCGACGATAGCGCGATCCCCGTGCCGGCCGTCTTCATGTTCGTGGCCGGGATGCCGGTCGTCGTGAACCACAACACCCATCAGGGGCTGAAGCTGGTGAACGGCGCCGGCTACTCGGCGGTGGAGGTCATTGTCGACAAGGCGTCCCCAGGGCATCGAATCTCGTCCGACATGACGATCCACTTCGGCCGCCGGCGGGGATATTACTGGAATCGGCGACGACAAAGGACCTCCACTTCGTCGGGATGCCGCCGGGCACGATCTTGTTAACGCCGATGAGCGTCAGGATACACTGCCAACGAAAGCGGCCGTGGCAGCAGAACGACGTCAGCCGGAAGGGATTGCCGTGCGCAGCAGCCTTCGCCTGCACGGACTACAAGGTGCAGGGCAGAACGCCAGAGCGCGTGGCCCTGGAGCTGCGGGGACACGGACGACGAAAGTCGATGGAAGGGCCGTGCCCTCGCAATGCGACCCGTACAGCTTATATGTGCAGCTATCGCGCTGTCGAACGCTAGACGGCATCACGCTCGTGTCCAAGGTGCGGGAGAGACTTGGTGGGCAACCGAGTCCCCGAAGAGATGACCGCCGCGCAGGCCAGGCTGGAGGTGCTAAGCGAGAGGACTGTCGAGGAAGCTTTGCGTCGGTCGGATGGCGACGCTGAAGAGTCAGGAGAGTTGTCAGGGTGAGGTGACGAGGGGAGAAGACGGAGGAGCGCCGGCGGGCAAGAAGACAAGGGCACTGGGCAGCAGCGATCAACGAGGGGCGACTTTTAGACTTGAAGGAAGAACCCGCTAGAAAGGCATGAACGAAAAGGGCAAAGACAAAAGACGCAAGTTTTAGACACAATAAGAAAACCGGCGGACGAAAGGAAAGGTTGGCATTGGCATTGGCAAGGGGGTAAACAGGAGTATAAACGGGGGGGAAACAGGGCAAGGCATGAGAGGGGCAAGAGAAGGCGGCAGCGACCAATGATGAGGGAGGGACGGAAGGGTCGGCGACCAATCACACGGGATCTTTTATTCCGAAAGAGGAAATAAATCAGCCAATCAGAGGCGGAGGATGTGGGGGTGAAGCAGTCTGGGGCCTTTTTTCCCCGCGCGCTAATGAAGTCCTTTCGTTCCTCAAGGCATGGCGAAATGGACTAACCTCCTCGGTACCGACTCGCCTGAGTGACAAGCCCCCCCTGATCCGCTGATAAGATGGTTGCCCGGTCAACAGCCGCCGAATTGGCCAGGGTCAGCGCGCCTTGATTTCGGCTGGATGACGTGCGCTGGCAAGACATTCCACACTCACTCGCATAGAATCTACACGCCCCTTTTTCACCTGTGCGCCCGCATTCCACAAGCCATGGCACCGCAGGAATCCCCCTCGCGGCCCGCAAACCGAGCTCGCCATCGACATGGGGGCGAAGCATCCAAAAGAAACCAGCATCGCAAGAGGAAGACGCACACGAGGAGGCCGGCGACGTCGACCGACGAGAGCAGAAGAGAGGGGTCGTCTCAAGGGCTCTCGGCTGGAGCGTTGGCGCAGCTGAACCGACAACATGCCCGGCAGAAGCCCAGAGCCGAACGGCGGGAACGAACGCGACGACAAGAGGTGCCCGCCCCCGAGCCGCCGCCGCCGCCAAAGACTCGAAAGCACCATCAACACAAGAGCAATAAGAAGGGGAAAAAGAGGCGGGTGGTCAGCGGAGCGATGATGGAGGAGGGTCGGGTCGGACGATCCGGTCTGCGAGGCCGAGGAGGCTGGAGCGAAGAGAGCTTGGAGAAGGAGGACCTGTATCAGCGGCCTCGGAAGAAGAAGTCAAGGAAGAAACTCTGTGAGTGGCCGATGCCGTGTTGCGACGGGCGCATGGACTGACGAGCAGAACCAGGGATACTGCTGGGCTGCAGCATCGTCGTTCTCGTCATCGTCGTCGTCGTGGCCGTGGTGGTGAGCAAGAAGAAGGCAGGCGACTCGTCGGCCGACTCGAGCCTCGAGGGCAAAGACCGCGCAAACATACCGGCCAAGTGGCAGAACACGTACCTCGACCCCTGGGCGTGGCAGACGACAAAGGACTTCAACGTGACGTTTACCGACGAGATGGTGGGCGGGCTGCCCGTCATGGGCCTCTTCACCGACTGGGACGACTCCAACCGCGCAAACGACAAGGTGCCGCCGCTCCAGGACAAATGGGGCTCGTACGGCGACAAGCCGGCGCGCGGCGTCAACCTGGGAGGGTGGCTGACGCTCGAGCCCTTCATCACGCCCTCGCTCTTCAACTACAACGCCAAGCTGGGCATCGTCGACGAGTACAACCTGTGCAAGCACCTCGGGGCGTCGGCGGCCAAGACCCTCGAGGCGCACTACGACTCGTTTGTGAGCGAGGACACGTTCCGGGCCATTGCGGCGGCCGGGCTCGACCACGTCCGCATCCCCTTTTCGCACTGGGCCGTCGAGAACTACGACGGCGACCCGTACGTCTTCCGCACCTCGTGGCGCTACCTGCTGCGCGGCATCGAGTGGGCGCGCAAGCACGGCCTGCGCGTCAACCTCGACCTGCACAGCCTGCCGGGCAGCCAGAACGGCTGGAACCACAGCGGCCGGTTCGGCGCCATCGGCTGGTTCAACGGCACCGACGGCCAGACCAACGCCAAGCGCTCGCTCGAGCTGCACGACCGCCTGTCCAAGTTCTTTGCGCAGGCGCGGTACCGCAACATCGTGACACACTACGGCCTGGTCAACGAGCCGCGCATGACGTTCCTGCCCCTCGGCGACGTCGTGTCGTGGACCAAGGCGGCCAACAAGGTGGTGCGCGGCAACGGCGTCGACGCCCTCGTCGTCTTTGGCGACGGCTTCATGGGCCTCGACAAGTGGCAGGGCCTGCTTCCCGGCGACATGGTGCTCGACGTGCACCAGTACGTCATCTTCAACGAGAACCAGATCGATTTCACGCACCGCAAAAAGGTGCAGTACGCCTGCGACGGCTGGACGCAGCAGACGGAGCTGAGCATGGACCCGGCCCGCGGCCACGGCCCCACCGTCTTCGCCGAGTGGTCCCAGGCCGACACGGACTGCGCCAGGCACCTGACGGGCGTCGGCTGGGGCAACCGCTGGCAGGGCACCTACGACACGGGCGACGAGGCCACGTCGACGCTGACGCCGCGCTGCCCGGCCAAGGACGCCTCGTGCTCGTGCTCCAAGGCCAACCAGGACCCGGCCCAGTTCAGCGCCGACTACAAAAAATTCCTGCGCATGTTCGCCGAGGCCCAGATGCACAGCTTCGAAAAGGGTTGGGGCTGGTGGTACTGGACCTGGAAGACGGAGAGCGCGCCGCTGTGGAGCTACGAGGCTGGCCTCGAGGCCGGCATCCTCCCGGCAAAGGCCTACGAGCCGGACTTCAAGTGCGACGCCGACGTGCCCGACTTTGCCAAGGACGGCCTGTCCGAGACGTACTGATGATGGTGTGATTGCACCTGTTTGCTTTTGTGACTTGTTGTATATAACGTGCAGGCCGGCAGGGGCGGATAATTCGGACCGGCATGGGATTTGCGGACGTGACAGGAACAGCCATCGGACAGAACTCGGCATACTACAGCATCCATGTGCAATATAGAAGAGCGGGCTAGTGTTGTATTTAGCAAGTAAAAAGGATTTTGTCGCTGTGAAAACCAAACGTTGGTGCATGGTGTGAATCCCACTATCCGTCTATTCCTCCATGAAACAGGCCATGTAACGCCTTGTTCTCTCTTATCCAAGAAGCAAAGTGCGGCGGCATCTTCATTGCCTCTTGCGCGCAAGCCCATGTCTTGACGCCATCGGTGCAGGCTGACGGTTATGCATTCAACGTTCCTCCCCCAAGCGCCGGCCTCGGCTCTGGCGGCCTTATCACCGCCTCATATCCGACGCCGTCGCTTCCCTTGCCCGTCTGCGGCCTCGGTGCCCTGGACGAGGACGAGGACGGGTCGCTAGTGGCCTGGGGAGTCGACAATGGCCGGCGACGGAGACTAAAGCGAAGATTTCTAATCAGCAGCATCTCGGGCTCCGGACTAGTCTCGGTTCAAGCCATCAACCCCTATGCCCGTCCTTGCCAAGGTCCCAGCCCGGCTTATAAAGTCCCCCGGTTTGCGTGTCTTCATGCCGTTGGTCTATCGATGTTCGCTCCTGACGTGAAAGTCAGTGCCACCGCAAAGATGGGCCCAGCACAGAACGCCCAACGGCCGTTGTCGAATCGGCCCAAATCGCCAACGGCGGATGGCCCGGGCCCCGGCTCGGACGACTCCACCCTGTCCCGCTCCAGCCAGCACTCGCCGCCCGCTGCCATGCATCGGACTCGGTCGCGAAACAGCAACGGCGTATCCGACAAGTCCGCCGATGCCGGCGAGGCGGCCGGTTCGCCGCCCCGGGACAAGCATGCGTTCGAGGTCGACTGGGACGGAGGCGACAGCGATCCCATGTGCCCCCGGAGCTTCGGCTGGGGCCGCAAATGGCTGATTGTCATCATCGTCTCGCATGCCAGCCTATGCGTGTAAGTTGATTATCCGAGGAAACGAGAAATGGCGCGGATGCAAGAGAGAGAGAGGGTGACGCCCCTGCTTGCTAACGTCGCCGGCCGGCAGCACTTGTGCCAGCTCCATTTACACGTCGACGTACGAGAAGATGGAGGCCGAATTCCACAACTCTAGGATCGTCTCCGTGCTCGGCTTGTCTACCTTTGTCTTGGGCATCAGCTTCGGGCCCATGTTCCTCAGCCCGCTCAGCGAGTTCTACGGCCGGCGGCCCATTTACCTCGTGGCTTGGACCACCTACCTTGTCTGGCTCATCCCGCAGGCCGTGACCAAGCACGTTGCCGTCCTGCTCGTCTTCCGCTTCATGGACGGCTTTGCCGGCAGTGCCTTTCTGGCCGTGTCGGGCGGCACCGTGGGCGATTTGTTCGCAAAGGACGAGCTGCATGCCCCAATGGCTTTCTTCTCCATGTCCCCCTTCATTGGGCCCAGTCTCGGCCCCTTGGTAGGTGGCTTCATCAACTACAACGTTGATTGGCGCTGGACGTATTACGTGCTCATCATCTGGACATTCGCTCTTTGGGTCGCCATCATCTTCTTCGTTCCCGAAACGTACCGTACGTACCCCTGTCCCTCCGACCCCTTATTTCCTCTTTGCCCTTCCCGATTCGAGGACTCGGCGTTCATCTGTTCGGTGGACATGATGCACTGACATGCGCTCATGTGGGTGAACGTGCCAGACCCCATCTTGTTGAGGAACAAAGCGCGCAGGCTCCGGGCGGAGACTGGAGACGACAGATGGATCGTCCCGGCCGACATGGTCGAACGGTCGGTCACGCGCGCCGTTGGGCGCTCGCTGCTTCGCCCATTTCAGCTCCTTATCTTCGAGCCCATGTGTCTCAACCTCTGCATCTTCTCTGCGCTGCTTCTGGGCATCCTCTATCTCTTCTTCGGGGCCTTTCCCCTCGTCTTCGGCACCAACCACGGCTTCAACCTTGGCAGACGGGCCTGGCCTTCTTGGGCATCATGGTAGCCATGCTTCTTGGAGTGGCATCTGATCCCTTGTGGCACCGCATCCGTGCCAACCTCATTCGCAGGCACGAGCGAGTGACCGGGGTTAAGGACGGCAGCGAGCCCGAGTTTCGACTCCCCCCCGCCATTCTTGGTTCCCTCCTCGTCCCTGTCGGCCTGTTCATGTTTGGCTGGTCAACGTATCCGTGGGTGCATTGGATCGTTCCCATCATTGGATCGGCCATATTTGGAACCGGGTAAGTCGTGTTCAGCCACCGCATTACACAGCATGGCCATCAAAGACGGCTCGTGCTGTGGGAGAAGCAAAGGGAGTGGGGGCAAGCCCATGCCAGTTCATTTGCTGTGCCATAGCTTGAGGTCCAGTTGGGTTGGGAGAGCCGTTTCTCGCAGCCGCGCTCTGACCCTGCTTGGCGAGGTGGTGTAGCCTGGCCGGCTGGCTCGTGCAGCGGTCGAGGCAGGTTTGCTTCGGCCCATGCCGCCAGCAGGGCATCGAGACTTCTCTTTGACCATCTCGCATTGCCGAAGATCTGGTGCTGACGATGAGCGTGGCACAGCAACGTGTTGCTGTTCACCAGCATCTTTACCTTTCTTGTGAGTCGACCGATGCCCGCCCAGGCAAAAGGATTTGCCGTCTTGCTTACAAGCTCGACCAACAAAAGGTCGACGCCTATCCACTGTACGCCGCGAGCGCCCTCGCGGCCAACGCATTCATCCGCTGTCTCTTTGCCGGTGAGAAGACCTGAAATCCGCGCGGCCCGCGGGTTACGGGCTCGGCCTGCTTCTGCCGTCGAACGTAGGACGTAGATGATGCTAACTCAGGATCACAGCGGCATTCCCACTGTTCGGCAACCAGATGTACCAAAAGCTGGGCTACCAGTGGGCTTCGTCCCTGCTTGCATTCCTGACCGTCGTCATGCTCCCATTCCCGTACATTTTCTTCAGATATGGCAAGCGAATTCGAGACAAGAGTCGGTTTGCCAAGAACTAACAGGGATGTAATCGTGCCAAGAAGAGACGCTCGGGCGGCCTAACGAGGACATGGGACTCCAGGCTCGGCGTTAAGGAGACTCGGCATGTCGAGCGTAACGGGCAACTCGTCAGCAGCATCAGATGACGAGCAGCATGCCCATGCCCCTACCCTGTGAGCGGCGCGTTGGCCAGCGCAGGAGATACGAGGCCCGTACGTGGACGGCGTGATATGACGCAGGGCCTCGTTTTGGCCCTACAAGCCATGCCTGCGTCTTTGTGCGCCCACATACATGCCAGACGTGTGTCGGTGTACTTGGAGCCGCACCCATGCAGGTCAGGAGGGCAGTTGAAGGTGCCCGGCCGAGTTGCTGCCCACCGTGTTGGGCAGAGCTGGACTCGCGGCCATCGGTTGGCCGTGGCGGGAGATGTCATCAAGGAGCTGGTGTAGCTCAAGCTGGCAGCACGTCACGCCGGCTGCCGTCAAGATGTGGTCATGACACCTTGTGCCTGCGAGGGCGCGGGACACGGCATGGAGAGAGAGAGGGAGACCTGGGAGGGGAAGGTGATGGGGCGAGAGGGCCGGGATTCAGGAGCGCGAACCTGTGAAGTAAAGGACGAGGTGGGTTACACGCACGTGTGTCTGCATTTGTTGAGATGCACTGATAGCGGAGTCAGCACGTATGGTTGACTGGGCATCGATGCGACGACGGGCGGCGGACGCACATGGACCAAGGAGAACGAGCTGCGAAAGGAGGCGGCGGCGAGACTCGGCCGCTCGGCTAAGAGCATCTCTCAGAGGCCGGCCCATGCGGACAGGGCCATGATGAATGGTGCCGAAAGCCATGCAGATATGTGTGCGCGTACCTATGGATGGATGGCATTTGTACGACTTGCCACGGTCAGGAGCCAAGTGGTCGTCGAGGAGGGAGGGGTGGAGGGAAACCTCGAGAAGTGTTGGAGGCAGAGAGAGGGGGCAAAGCCCTCGAGGTTGCGCGCCAGCCATGTCCGCCGATGGATGCTGTATCGCCGCCGCTCGCGCAACCGGGATGCGAGGAGGCTCGAGTCGCGGACAGACGAAGTTGGCCACGATGGTGTGCAGCCGTCGTGTTGGCTGCAAATAGCTGGCTGGTCATGCCGTCCTCGATGGTCTGCGTTGGCGGAGCAGCATCGAGTGCGATTTCAGTCTGTGTGGAGGCATAACGTAGGTAGGCCGTCGAGAGGAGATCTCTTGAGAGTGTCTCTTGAGGGTGTCTCTTGAGGGTGTCTCTTGAGATTGCCTCTTGAGGTTGTCTCTTGAGGTTGTCTCATCTGTGGTCTACCCCAGATTTACCCGAGATCCTGAATGTGATATCTTCGAGGGACTAGTACCCGCTATCGGGCGTGGCCTAGCGGTCTGCCAGGCACGGTGCCCCGTCTCGTCTCACTGGACCTCCCTGCAATTGTCAAGTACTGTACCTGGAATCTGGCAGGTGCCCATTGATCGGTAGCGAAGCGGGCCCGCAAGTGGGCCGGCAAACTACCCACCTGGTATCACGCTGCACACGTTTATCAAGTACCAGGTACGAAGCAGACGTCACCTTTGGGGCCGCTGCCAACCACGGAGACGTCAAGATGCCGCAACACGTAATGGCCATTGCCAATCGACGGCTGGTAAAGTGAGCGGCCTCCCATTTCCCAATGTGCTCTGACGGACTTGCCTGCAGCCCCTGGTGCGTCTTGGCGCCCAGCCCCGGCTGACGAGACGACGGCAATTCTCACCGCTCGCAAGGTACTTGATACTTTGAGCGAGTTACGAAGCTTCCCCCCAGGGAAAGGCAAAGGCGTCAAGGATCAGATGACGCCCGTAATCCAATATTGCCTCAGCTTTAAAAATAAACTGTTTCATGTCGACCAAGATCAGTTCTTGCCAAAGCTCTTCGTCAGTGCCGTGAACCTCGGGCCAAGTCAGAGCCATGTCAGCGTCTGAGCGCTTGATTGGCCAGGTCCGAGGTGCAGCGTCCTCGGCTTGCATCCAATTCGGCACGTGTTTAGTCACCCGCAGTGGGGTGGGGGTGTACGTAAGCACTTGCTAGGTAAGCCTGTGGCTTAATTATCTTATTGCAGCGACCACTGAGGCCCGCCGGGAGCCTCCCCCGCATTCAGAAGCCGCACATGCCTCCCGTCCATCCACGCTGCAACACACATGCCAAAGTCGACGCCTGGTCGCGTTTGTTTCACGACTCCGCCATCGCCAACGAATTGCCTGCCTCGTCAAGCCTAGACGACTCTCCCATGGTAACACTGTAGGCGGTAGTTTAAGTGCTCGCGACTTGGATGCCTCGAGCGGCGGGATTGCAGCCTCTACTTGCCGATACTTTGTGAAGGCTCTGCTGGACTCTTCAACACCACGCCAACCGCCCGACGTACCTGCTGTCGCCATCTCCCCTCCCCTCCCCTCTCTCGTCCCCTTCCCCCTCTCCACTCTCGCTCTCCTCCTCCCATTCACTCAACTCCCGCTTCTCCCTCTCGACTGCGACGCGCTGTCCGCCTGCGCCAAGCGGCTACCGACGAATCACTACGCAAAAACGTGGTGCGCTTGTCCGTCTTGCATGCCTCATCTCTGCGTGACGGCTGCACCGCGGCTTCCACCAGCTCCTGTCGTCTACGCCGTCCTGCGCGCCGTTGCCCGTTTGCCCAATACTGCGCCTCCTCGGTAGAGCCAACTCCAGGTTGATGGTGCATGCCGGCCACCACATGGGCCACGGGTAGCTGCGTCTGAGCCCCCACCCATCGACAGTCTCACTCTCAGCCTCTCCTCTTGGATTGGCATCCCTCCGACGTAGGGGCAACAAAAGGATGGCCACGGCCTAAAGTCCCAGAACGCCACCCCGCTCCCCTCGCCACGCGCCAAGACCTTATCCAACATCATCGAACTCGACGACGACCGACGACAGCAATACCACCATCGCCGTCCTCTTCTATCTTGCTGCCATAACCAACAGCAGCAGCTACTTCTGCTAAATAACTTGCTTTGCCTGGGTGCGCCACTTCGCCCCGGGATCCTCGGGCCCCTCAGACAGCCGTCCACGCCGCCGCCCGCCTGTCCAGCCTCTCCGTTACACAGGAACGCCTCGCCCTTGGGCTTATCACCAACCCATTGGACCTCGCCCGCTCTACTCTGCGGAGAATACGAGCACGTCCTGACGTCTAATAACTCTTGTTTCGGCAACGCGCCCGATCACCTGGCGCGGGAAGCCACAGCAATCCCCCTCTCGACAGCAAGCACAACTTCTGGTCGCCCAACCACGTCTCGGCCATCTGTCTGTCTCAGCCCGAACCGACAAGCACTTCCAACGAGCAGCAAGTCAGTAATCAAGTCCCCTTCACCTACCAAGTTGCGTTGGCTTGCTTCCAAACTGCGTACTCAAAACATCCTACACACCTATGCTGGCTAGCGGTCTGCCCCCACCCTTTCACTCCTTCAGGCTCAGTCTTAGTGTGACGGAGGCCTACCTTTGTGTGGTTCCGCAAGCATTTGGATGGATGGGGGGGCCAGGAGCCTGGGGACTGGAGCTCGCATAGCCGTCTCGTCCGTGTGTGAGGAGCATTCGCGGGCCAGCAAAAGGGGGAAGCCGAAGCCGCGCCGCTATTATAAGACTAGCACAAAATGCCCGACGACATGGAGGAAACCGGCGACGTCTCGGATCATGCTTCTGAGATTGACGACGAGTCGGAATATTTTGCCAAGGAAGACGACAAGATGATTGATAACTCGGCGAATGGTGCCGGCGGCATCAAAAAGAAGTACGACCCCAAGGATCCCCTGAGGCCAAGGAGAAAGAAGGCGAGGAGAGCCTGCTTCGCCTGTCAGAGAGCTCATCTCACGTGCGGTAAGTGAGTTTCTACAAGCGGGTCTTGAATGCCTTGCTCCGGTCAGCTCCTGTCGGGCTCGAGCAATGAGCTTTCGGTACCATACCGGTCCCGCGTTCTGCGGTCATCATAACTGGTCAGTACATGAGCTAACTTGGTCTGCGTAGGTGACGAGAGACCCTGCAAGCGCTGTATCAAGCGTGGCCTCGCCGATGCCTGCCAGGACGGCGTGCGGAAAAAGGCGAAATATCTCCACGACGCACCCGAGGAGGCCCTTGGACCGGTCCTCGGCCCCAATTACAGCACCAGCACCTCACGCGCGCGACCAAACGGCCAGCGTCAGAACTCGGTACAGTCGGATCTGTCGACCACGGCACATGGAGGCAGCTTCCTTGGTCAAAACAACACGGCATCGTTCCCCGTCTATCCGGCCGAATCTCGAGGTCGAGTAGGGATACCAGAAGGCCTGTCATTCAACCCTCAAACCTCGCCAGTCTCGCCCTCTTTCCAGGCCAACCCAGCAGCCAATGCCCAGCCGCAGGTGGATGGCATGCTGCAGGGCAACCCCATGGACTTTAACGCCTTGTTTGATCCCAGCAATCCGGCTCTGTATAACTTTGACCTGGAAGGCCTCGACTTTGGCAGCCAGTATGCCGGCTGGGAGTTTGGCATCCTCAACAAGATGGGCTTGGGGGCTGAAACGTCTCCCCGCGAAAACGCCATGTCGCAGACGCCCTCTAACGAGGCCAACTATGCAGCACTCTTCGCCAACGGCACCAACGGAGCCTACGATGCCTCGAGCCTGTTGGGCAGCGAGTACCCTGGCGTCGACGCCGGTGCAAGCATTTATACCCAAGGAAACCTGCAGCACGGCCTGCCGCACGCCTACGCCATTGCAGCAGGGCCGACGGGCCTCACCAGCCCGAGCACCGACGCGACATCGAGCCCCCAGACTGCTTTGGACGGCTCTCCCAGCACAGGCGCCTTTGGTAGCTTGCCCAACGTGCCGGACGCGTCCAGGATCAAGTCGAAACAGGACAAGATTGCCCAGTCCATCCTGGGCAAGCGACAACGCGACTCGGCAGCCATCTACGCGAGCGTCAGGGAGCCGTACCCCTACACTGCCGGCTTCCACAACATGATTGCGGTCCTCCATGATCGGCTGCCACTTGAAAAGCTGGTCAATATTGTCAGGTCACTGGGCGAGATCCGGCCATCATTTATTGCGTGCACCAAGAACCTGACGCGCGAAGACCTAGTGTTTATGGAAAAGTGTTTCCAGCGAACCCTGGTCGAGTTTGATGACTTTCTTCAGCACTGCTGCGCCCCCACCATTGTCTGCCGCCGATCCGGCGAGGTGGCCGCGGTTAACAAGGAGTTTACAGCCCTGACGGGATGGACCAAAGAGGTACTGCTGGGCAAAGAGCCCAACCGAAACGTGCACGTCCGCTGTTCGTCCAATGTTGAGTCCACCAATGGCGGCGACGAGGGCTCCCGGACCGAAGACTCGACTCCCGGCGTGCAGAGTACAGTGGCTGAGGCCAGCACGGGCGGCCGGCCGCAGCCTGTATTTCTTGCCGAGCTGCTGGACGATGACAGTGTGGTGCAGTTCTACCGCGACTTTGCGCAGCTGGCGTTCGAGGACAGCCGCGGCAAGGTGCAGCGAAACTGCTGCCTGATGAAGTACCGGACCCAAGAAGAGATTGACGGCAAGGACGACGCGTCACGCAAAGATGACAGGACGAGCATCTTGAGCAGCCGCGTGACGCGAATCGACGGGGAACACGGCATATCCCGCATTGAGAAGGATGGCAAGGTGAACTGCACGTACTGCTGGACCATCAAACGAGACGTTTTTGACATTCCCATGATGATCATAATGAACGTGAGTCGGAATGGTCTCTCTTGATGCCTGACGAGAAGCTTGCCAAGCTAACGGCGTCGTCTAGTTTTTGCCGAGGTATTATCCCAACCAGGAACCTCATCAACTTGCGGTTTAGCCCTTTCCTAGCCAACTATGGACTCGTTGCCTGCCGAGATATTGCGTGGCAAATATTTATGACATGATTGAAGCCAGGGTTTTCAGGACTGGATTTGTTTGGCCCCATGGAGGTGGAATCCACTGGGTGTGCCCCTCGAGGACGGCGAGGCGGACGCTGGACCCCGGGACTTGGCGGCATGGATAGGAGGGCAGATGACGAAGAAGATACCCCGGCGTGGATACGTAGGTAGTTGGAACAATCAATGATGGCTCGACCAGATGATTTGGGTGGTGCGACTACGCAGCTGACGGTGCGAGGCGTCTTCACAGCGGCCTGGCCAGCCACTCGGCGCCCTGAGCCGAAGCCGAGGCGGGTTTCCAGGCGTCTCTGGCGAGGCTCTTTGCGGCGACGTCGCAGTCGAACTTGATGTCGTCGACGAGGGCATCGAGGCTCTTATAGTCCTTTTCGGGGCGGATGAAGCCGAGGATGAGGAGGCGCATGTGGGCGTTGTAGAAGTCGGCGGAGAAGGGGTGGAGGACATGGACCTCTGCGCTACGCACCGTGTTTTTGTAAAAAGGATTGTAGCCGATGGACATGACCATGGGGAAGAGGGCGAAGCCGGCGTCGTCGGCGGGCCGGTCGGGGTGGTCGGCGGGCAGGGCCAGGGAGGCGTAGCCAAAGTAGACGCCCGAGGGGGTGTCGGCGATCCAGGAGGTGAGGGAGGCGTCGACGGGGAGGTTTGCGGTGGGGATGCCGAGCTGCGAGCCGTTGTTTGCATTGCAATTTCGCACGATTTCTTGGGCTATTCTCGGTATGAGGGGTGCGATGGGCATACCTCTTTGGATCCGCGGCCGAAGCCGGCAATGACTTTGCCCTCCATCTGTAGCGGGTAGGGGAGTTCGGGACCGCTGTCGGAGCCGACAATGTCGGGGCGCGAGGCAGACATTTGGACGGGGCGTTGGGTGAGTGCGCGAGAGAGAGTGACTGAGAGGAATGATGATGACGTCGCCGCACTTCTTATTCTATTTTTGAGACCGTCGTCGTCTGGGGCTGAAAAGCAATGACAAGCAGACACGCTCAGGTGGGTTTCGATGAGCGCTGTTGTGAAGATGGACTGGACAAGAGACAAGCGCGAGGGTGCGAGAGCAGGAATCGGTGACTCAATTCGTAAGCAGAGACGAGGCAGCGAGGCTAATGATGGGGCAGCGAGCTTCGTCAGTGGCCCGGTGGGGCGGTCCGGTCCGGGGGCATGTCGAAGGGTAGCTGCAACTGTCGGCATGATTCCAACCTGTTGACGTAAGCGGGACGATGCGAAGAAGAAGGAGCGAGTGATATATTAAACAGGACGACAACAGCGTGAAGCAAGCCCAAGCATATTCTGGGTGCAAGGCAACTTTGACTAGAGTGGAATCTTTGAGAGCAACAAGAACTAAAGGACTCGAAATCCATCCTCTCTTCCCCGGGAGCAATCCGCCTGTCCCTCGCTCGCCATGACCCATCATCAACAGCAGGTCGTGGGTAGCAGGCAGGCTTCCCTCGACTCTCACGTCGCCGACGTCTCCGGGGCGGCAGGCCACTCGGTGCGGCCGAGCCTGACAATGTCGCTGGCCTCGACGACCCAGTACTTGGCCGGGGCCTTGCCCTGAGCGGCGAGCTGGGCGGCCCTGACGGCGGCGCGGGCAATGACGTCCGCGTCCTGGCCGACCATGTCCTGGACGCCGGCGCCGAGCCTGCCGAGGCCGCGGGCGACGGTTTGGGCGAGGCCCTCGGCGAACCTGCTCTGCTCGCGCTGGCCGAGGATGACGCCGGGCTTGAGGATGACGGCGTGGTCGAAGCCGAGGTCGCGCACCACGTCCTCGACGCCGTTCTTCATCTTGCTGTACGGCGCCATGCCCGAGAGCATGCCG
Organism: Hirsutella rhossiliensis; assembly: GCF_020360975.1. NCBI lineage: Eukaryota > Fungi > Ascomycota > Sordariomycetes > Hypocreales > Ophiocordycipitaceae > Hirsutella > Hirsutella rhossiliensis. The sequence continues at coordinate 1,912,223 of NW_025408681.1, read as the reverse complement.
CGCGTGCCGCCGCTCGACACAAAGACAAAGGTGGCCACGCCCGCCTCCTTGGCCGCCCGCGCCAGCTCCACGTTGAGGTCGTGGTCAATCTTCCACTGGTTCTGGATGCTGCCCGCCGCGGCGCGCGTGGTCCCGAGCGCCGAGAAGACGGCCGCGGGCACGGGCGCGAGGCCCGACAGCGCTGCTGCCCACTTGCTTGTGTCGGCGTCGACAATGGTCTGCAGCTGCTGCTGCTGGTCCGCCGCCGCAGCAGCCTTGGGCGCGCGGCGCGTGATGGTGTAGACGGGCTGGTACGCCTCGGCGCTGGCCAGCAGGGTCGACAGGATGTGGGAGCCGACGAGGCCCGTCGAGCCGATGACGGCGGCCGGGGATGACATGGTGCGTGGTTGGGGTGGCACGGGAATGACGTTTTGGTCAGGTTGGTTTATCGTGGAAAATACGAATCACGGAAGGCAGAATTCTACTCGAGTTACACCCGCAGATGGGATCGGCGTCGAGGCTCTATAGCGGCCGGTTTGCCGTCTACCGGTTGGACGGGGTGCCCCAAGCGCCCTGTAGGTAATTAAAGCAGAGATGGGAGCTCAGGGTCACCACCCCTCACTGCCCCAGCGCCCCTCGGCACCTGCTTGCGACGCCGCCTCTGCCTGCTCCTACACCCACTACTAGCAGCTCTAGGCGGATACCGATTAGGTAGGTACGTACAGTAGCAGCTGGACCTGCTCTCCAATTCTACATAAGCATACGTCAACTCCGCCAACACTCTCGAGTCTTTCGGATTCGCAGCTCGAGAGCCCGCTCCGTATTCCTCCGACTCCCCTCACTTTCTTCTTCCTCGACTCCCCTCGCCTCTCCCATCGCCCGAGGGCAAGCAAAGGGGAAGACGAGGAAAAGACGACACCAGGCACCATGGCGACGCAATACGAAGGTAAAAGACGTCCCTCCAGGCACCCGCTTCACCCGCTCATGCTCACGCCCGCCAATGCCAGTTGAGCACAACGTCGAGCTCTCGGAGCCCCGGCGCCCGACGCGACGCGTCGACATGGCCCCCTTCTTCGCCCTGCTCAACATGCTCAGCTCGCCGTCGGGCCGAGACTCCCCCCACAACAACCCGCACGCCACGCCCACGCCCGTCGACACGGCCGCCCTCTTCCGCCTGTTGCAGGACCAGCTGCACACGCTGCACAGCACCGCGCCCACCCCGGACAACCGCGCCTTTCTCGAGCAGCTCATGGCCTCGCTCGACGACGATATCCACGACCCCCCCGCCCACCTCCGCGGCGTCAGCCAGGAGTTTGTCGACACCCTTGACCGCGTCGGCCGCAAGACGCTCGCCCGCGATGATGACTGCGCCATCTGCAAGGTCCCCTACCTCGACGACGAGTGGTGCCTCGTCGTCGAGCTGCCCTGCAAGGGCCGCCATCGCTTCGACCTCGAGTGCGTCGGGCCATGGCTGCGCAGCAAGGGCACTTGTCCCATGTGTCGCGAGGACATGGGCTCTAGGAAACGCTCGCCCGTCCCCGCGGCTGCCGACGACGAGGAGGACGATGCCGATATGATGTATGCCTAAAAACAGGTGGAAAATAAAAACATACTTCACAAACCAGGGAGACGGTTGAAGGTTGTTGGCGCGGGAGCTTGACAGGAAGGGCAACCAATATCTTTCCAATCCCCCTTGTTGTGTTGGCATGAAGTTATGTTGCTCTCCCTATGTCGTACAGAGAAGAGCAAGCGTCCGTCCCTGGCCGCCGGCACGGACCGTGCAGAGTGGCGGGCGACGATTCTCTCAGCTTGAGAGGATGTTTTGAGAAGGATTCTCTACATCTGTCTCTCTCTCTCTCCTCCAAAAAAGAAAACTGCCCTCCACGTCGAGATGTTTTAACCAACAAATGGACTCTGCAATGGCTACTCGGCATGCGCATGAAGCTCATATCAGCCCTCAAGTCCCTCCATCTTGTCCACAGCCTTTTGAGCCCTCTCCTTCAGTTCGCCGCTCCCGGCCCCAGCGCCCACCTCCCCCAGCCTCTCGCGCCAGAATGTCCACCGCTCGTTGCTCAGCCCAGACGTCTGGCTGCTGAACAGCTTCCCCGGCTTCAGCGCCCGCTTCTCCATGTCGTCCAAGCTCTGGGTCTGGAGGCCCTGCTCATGCAACGCCTCGCCCGCGTGCATGATCCACTCACACGCCGTGGCCAGGCTAGCGTCCTTGGCGGTGGTGGGGGAGGCTTCGGGAAGCTGCTCCTCGAGAGCTGCGCGCAGCTCCCAGATGGCAAGGTTGACCCAGGACTGCAGCTTTTGGCCAAACATGCGGGCGGCAAAGGAGTTGAGGGAGATCCACTCGCGGATGGCGTCGTTATCTTGGTCAGAACCGTTGAGCTTGGGGCGGACTGTCGATGCGGCATCGCCATCAGCAGCGGCCATGACACGCGCCGACGAAGCACTTACGGTTCCACGCATCGCGCATGCAAGGGCCCAGCATGGGCAGCTCGGACCAGACCTTTGTATCCTGGCCCCAAAGCTTGACGGGGTCGTCGCGCTTCCTGGTGAGCTGGGCGACCGTCTCGACGAGCAGCTGCTGGCGCGCGTCGTCGGCAGGCACCTTTTTAACGGTGGCGATGAGCAGCATCCACAGGGACCAGAGAAAGTCCTCGACGGCATCCGGCTTCTCGGCCCGGTAGAGCTTGTCGAGGTCGGTGGCGGCGGTGGCGGCGGCGGCGTCGGTGGACTCTGCACTGTTGACGGCGGCGGAGAGGACGTCGAGCATCTTGGCCTCGCGGGCGGCGCCGTCCTTGTTGTCAGTGTCCTTGTCGGGGGAGAGACAGGACAGGTCGATTTTGGCAGGAGACGCCATGGTGGGCGTCGTCGTCGTCTGCGGCGAGGCGCTGCTGGGAGGACGCAAGAGGGGTGTTGGTAGGAGCCGCCGACGGGCAAGTGGCGAAGTGCCAAAAGACGAGGGGCAGGCGGGCGAGGATAGCGGCGTCGAGGCGAACAGGACCTTGCAGGACGATATAGAATGTACTATGCTGCGGCGCATCAGCTGGCCTTGCCGCAGAGGAGGAGGAAGAGGAGGAGAAGGCCCTTTGACTCGCCGCTGACGTTATGTGCCACTCACTGGGTACCTTTCCTACCTAGTAGATGCCTCACATGCATACAGTACTGTACTGGATGTAGGTATGAACAACCAACAGACGCACAAAAATCCTTTGGACCAGGTTGCGTCACGCTCGAGAAATGATGCGCAGCTTGCTGACGGGTCCCATTCAATGTGGGGCGCGTCTTTGTCAACTGTTATTGTCCAGTCGCCTTGGTTGCCAAGGGTAAGCTGTCACGGCGCACAGAGTGGCGAGCCGTCCAATCCACCACCGAGGAAGCGTTGGGAGCGGGGCTACAAGTTTAAAGTATGCTAACAAGAATGAATAAGAAGAAAGACAGTTCCAAGGACTGGAGGATAAAGAGAAGTTGGAGGGCTGATTGGAGGCCTCATGAGCCGTCTATGACGTGCACTTCCTGGGCCGCCTGCTCGCTCCCGCAGGCTCACACACGTCCCAAAGTGAAATTAGATGAATACACACACAGAGCAGAGTGTGTGCTCGATAGGAAAGCTTCCTCAATTTTTAAAAAACTAATAATTGATAATCGCGTATTGCATGGCGAGTGGGAGCTTACAACGATCGGGCCTCTGGCAACCTTGGGTGAGAGTCTGGGCATCTACATACGTATGGTTGCAAGACTGCCCGTCGACAAGCCTTGACGACTCCCCGGATCTTTTTAGTTCGCACCTGTATCTTTTGAAGAACGCTTAATTCCAAGCGAAATGCGTCCTTGGTTCTCCTTCCGTCTTCTTCCCCTGCCATCTCTGTGTGTACTTCCGAGGCCGATTACTCGGACCATCTACACTCTCCAGGTCAAGTCTCTAAGGCATCTTCCCACAGATCAGCCTTCTCGTCCAACACTCGCGGATAATGATGCAGACTCGGCAAACGCCACCTCGCCTCCTACACCCTCCCCGGCTCGCCCTTCTTGGGCGCATTTCCACTGCCACTGCGTCCCCCCTTGCGCACCTCGTCGCCCGCGCCCCGGTCCGCCTTGGACTTCTCGTCGCCCCTGGGCTTGCTCAGCTCCTGGTTGGCCCCGCTGGCCTCCAGCGGATTGCCGTCGGACCGCGCCCCGGCCATCCGCCCCTCCGGCTCGGGCTTGGTCTTGTGCGGGTCGAAGGCGGCGTCGCCGTAGCCTGCCAGCTCGTCGTCCCGGCCCGACTTTGTGTTCTCGGCCGAACGCGGCTGGAGCGACTCCCGGTCCTGCGAATCCTTGTAGGGGCGCGGCGCGCGCGGTGTGCTGTGGATTGTCCGGCCCCGGACGGCGAGCGAGACGAGGGGCCGGCTGGAGATGCGGAGAGTGGACGGCATCTTGAGAAAGGTGGATGGCTGATCCTGGCCCGGTGTATACCGAAGGTTGGAATAATGTAGGTATCTTTCGTTTCGTCGAGTGAATGGAGGGAAAGCTATCGTGCTTCAAGGCTGGTTTTTTTTGGCGGTGACGCAGGTTGACTTGTGGCCCTCTAGAATCATCGTTCAAGTCGTGGCGACAACGGACATTGAGCTCCGCGTGACGTCATTCATCCAGACAAACAACCAAGTACATGTGTACATTTCGTTGTACCTTTCACCTCCAGCTCGAACCGCACAGCAGCCGAGGGTTTTGGTTCCGAGAGAATCGTTGAGTTGGAGCCGTGCCGCGGCGAGTTGCGCGGCGAGTTGCACGGCGAGCTACACGGCGAGCCATGCGCGCCCATCGTCGCGCCCATCCATGGTCGGTACCGTTGAGCGTCGGCGCCGCAGCCTCGTCGTTCTCGCGGCTCGCCACGAAGCAACTTCAGACCGACTAGCGACCTGTTTGCACGACACGGGAGGCGGCAGGGGTGCCTGCGCCGCTTCCTTCAGCAAAAAGAACGCCCGAGATTGAGTGGGAAAGTTGGGGTAGACTAGCAGAGTAGGCTGAGACATTCCGCGACATCCCTTTACCCCATCCCCGGGATTGCTCCTTTTTCTCAGGGAACTGGGGCCGTGGCTTTGTTTGCTGGCAGCGTCTACGACTGGCCGAGGGCCCAGCCGCGGTCCGCGAGGGAGCCGGCAAAGTCGACGTGGGATAATAATGTCTTTGCCTCCATCCAGGGAGAGCCATCAAAGTCACGTGCATCCGTGGTTGGTCTTGGCCGCACGTTGCATTGCTAGAACGTGGCAAGCCGACTCGAGCCTTGATTCAACGGCCGATGAATGAATGCATTGCTTCCGCCGGCACGGCAAGGTTCGGCCGCGCCGAGACAAGCTCGAGGCGCAGCCCTGGCGTTCTCCCTAGGCCGGTCCGGGGGAGAAATGGCTGGCTGGTTCAAGGCCCGTGGAAAGCAGTCGTCGCATCTTTCGACGTGCCGAGTCGCTTGGAACCCCTGGTGTGCGTGCATGCCTATCTTGGGCGCAGTATCAGAGTCCAGGGGTTCTGCAGTCTTGTTTAGAGCCGGTCCAGTGGGATCCACGAGCTACCAGGACGCTGGATGGACCGCCTCCGGCACTTGGCGGCAGAGGCCCGGAGCCGAGCAAGGCGTTGGACTGCTGGAACAGTGGGGAAGCGAGAGGTGGTTTTGGTGGCTCATGTCAGACGTGCATGGCTGTAAAAGTACGAATAGAGCCCCCGGAGTGTACAGTACCTACCTAGTACTTGCATGCATGCATTGCGTTCGCGTTGAGAGTGCATTTGCCGAGCGCCGTCCAAGCAGTCGCGACAAGACGGGCCATTTGCCGACGCGTGCTGCAAAAAGGTGTGGTGGGCCAGTTGCCTCGACGGGCCCGTCAATTAGCGACGGCTGCCTTTGCTTTATTATGCCAGCGAGCGGGCGGGCGTTGGACACGGGCCGTGGCCGAACCTTTGTTTGACTCGGGGTAAAATGCCCAAGTTGGTCGCACAGGCCCTGGTGGACGAAGGAGGCTGCTATGGTGAAATTGCGATTGCGAGTCTTGCACAAACAGGCAGGATCGTGACCGGTTCGGCGAGAGTTGCAGGGCGCACTTCGGCGCCAAGGTGGCCCCCCTTGGCCCGGTCCGGTGCCAACCGGCCACACGTGGATGCGCAGGGATGGGCACCGGGAGGGCCAACAGCAGAGCGGTCGAGATCAAACAGGGGCATGCTTCGGGTTCGCCTCGTTGCAAGGCCGGCGGACTCCGAGCACATTATTTAGTACAGTACCCAAGCGGCCGCTGTTGGTCCTTGGCCGGCCGGTCCGCGCGTGGAGACCAGGAGGGCTTTTACTGCACATAGTTTATATACAACCTACACGTTGACGGGGTGGCCGTGCCATTGCGGATTACAGTGACTTGCAGGGAGTGGGAGCGGGGGTAAGAGGTGGTGCAAAGCAGAAGCAGGGATGTGATGCACGTGCGTCCGCAAAAGCCAAGAAATCCAGAAACAAAAAAGAAAGGCAAAAGAAGGCCAGCCAAGGGATGCTGACGAGGGGTTCCCGGCGAAGAGAGTGGCAAGTATTATCACTTTACCCCAGGGCTCCAAAGGGGCTCCAAAGGCGGGAAACGGTTTTCCCACGGCTGCAGAAGCGACGGCAACCGGAGGCGCGGGGGGATTGAGAAAAGCAAGTAATTTATTATCGTTGACGTTGGGCGTAAAACGGACGGGGTTGGAAAAAGAAAAACCCCCATGACAGCAAGGCCGTCCGAGAGAGGCACGGAACGCGGCCGGACACGCCGACGTCGGGGGTGGAAAGGCTCCATTTGAGGCCCATGCGTGCTCTCAGGTATGTACTCTGTATACTGTAGCAAATCCCGACTGGATCGCGCGAGGGCTCGTGGCCAAAATACGCAGCGAGCGGCACGGGTGGCTCGTAGAGTGTCGTAGAGAGAGACGACGGGGTTGAGTGTCTGTCGGACCAAAAGCGCGTGGTCAACGAGGCGCAGAGCAGGCAAAGCGTCCGTCGCCCTCTGCCGTAAGCCCCGTCCGTCAGTCTGGGTCCGGGGCACCAATGTCGCCTCGTGGCCCCTTTCCCGTGCCACCACTCGCCTGCCGTGCGGCTGGCAGGGCGAACCGGTGCGCTGGAGCCGTTGCAGCCAACAGCAGCATCTGCCTGTTCGTAGGTAAGAAAGATGAGCATTTCGTCCGTCATCTACATTCAGCGAGGTACCTAGTAAGGCAAGGTGGGTACGCTGCATCTGCGCTTCGGGTACCAGAGCGCCAGGTACATTACAGACAGTATTAGCGGTGGTCCTGGCCGTGTACTGTACCTCGATTAGCGCACCTCGCGCTGCTTCCCTTCCTCGATGCAGATCCAACGTCAGCTCGGGAGAAGAAGAGACTGGAATTACGAAAAGGGCGCACGTCGTTGCAGCTCGTCCTATATCAATCACGGCCCACGTGCGCTCTCTGCACCCAAAGCCTAGGTAGCGGGTAACGTATCCTGAATAGAATACCAGACGACGAGCTCTGGCACCAAACCTTGCTTTCCAGCGCAGCCGACTGGCCCATGGCTGAGCACCCGCCATTGCCTTTCCAGCACATGCTCTGCCCCCGGTCCATGGGGCTCTCGACATGCTGCGGCTCCCTGCGACCCAGTCTCAGAAGAGCCTCCAGCCCGTGCACAGACAGCCATCGACAGCACTAGCACCCTCAGTGCACTCGCCCGGGCAGGGAACATGGATTGCTACCTCGTCTTCTGGGTACACTTGCATCCCCACGCAGGTACCGGCCGTGACCTTGAGGTACCGCTTCTTTTCCCCTTCTTTGCCCCCCTGCCAATGTCGCTTCCCTCGAGTCCCTCCCTCTTTGCCTCTCTCTCTCTCTCTCTCTCTCTTGGACACATACGCATAAGTCACAACTCTTCTCATTCACCTTCATTCCCCCGCTCGTCTCTCGTCTCCATCTCCCTGCCTGCAGCATCCTCGCGAGCTCGCCCACGACCGACTTCAAACGCGACCACTTCTCCCTCGCTCTCTCTGGGCCCTGCGCGCCGCTCTCGAGTGCTTCTGCTCGTCGTCCTTCCACGCTCGCGACCTACCGCCAATCGGCTTGTACAAGGGCACCGCTGCCGCCCTCGTCGCGGGCTCTTCCTCCACATGCACCTCGTCTCCCTTGGCTTGCCCTCCGCCCCGTTTCAGGCCAACAGCCTGGATAGCAGTCGCCAAACCACCACCCTCCTCCCACTCCCGCCCCGACGCCAACAGCCAACAGCCGTCGACACCTTCTAGAAAGGCCCCCCCTTTCGGCGACTGACGCACCCCCGCGAGCCCTAGCGTGCCGCTCCAAGACAAAAGGGACCAGCCCCCGTCGTCGTCGGCAACCCCCCCGGCCCGCTCCTCTGACGACGACCACTATGCCGCTTGGCTTCTGCCTCCGATAGTCTTCATCTTTGCCCTTTCAGCCCGCCACGGACCATGGGCAACGGCCAGGGAAAGCCCGTCGACCTCACCGGCGAAGGTACGTGCTTTGGCCCGCCGCATCCTCGCCCGTCGCATTGGACCCTTTTCTTTTTGCACGCCCATGTTTCTTCCCGTCATGCATCATTAGCTCCTCGCCCACCCATGCCCGCCGTCGCACCGCCCTCGCTGTGCTAACCGCTTGGCCCAGTCAATCTCAACCACTTCCGCCTCTTGAGAGTCGTCGGCCGCGGCGCCTTTGGCAAGGTCCGCATTGTCGAGCGCAAGGATACCGGTCTGTCCTTCGCCCTCAAGTACATTCGCAAAGATGAAGGTAACGCGCCGCCGCCGCCCCAACCGGCCGACATGTCTCGAGTCGGCGCTGGGTGCTGATCTTGTTACATAGTCGTCAAGTCTGAGAGCGTTCGCAACATTGTCCGCGAACGGCGCATGCTCGAGCACGTCAACCACCCCTTCATTTGCAATCTGCGGTACAGTTTTCAGGATATCGAGTACATGTACGTCTCCCCCAAGACCTGGCCGTGGCCGACAACTGAACCTCGCTTCCCAGGTACTTGGTGGTCGATTTGATGAGCGGCGGCGATCTTCGCTTTCACATCTCCAGAAAGACCTTTACCGAGGAGGCCGTCCGCTTCTGGATTGCAGAGCTGGGCTGCGCCCTGAGATATATTCACGGCCAGGGCATCATTCACCGGGATGTCAAACCGGACAATGTCCTCCTCGACGCCGATGGGCACGTCCACTTGACAGATTTCGTACGTCTACCCAATCTCTTTTCTCGCACTACATGGAGTCTGACCACTTAGCTTAGAACGTCGCCTCTGATGTCATCCCCAAGAGGGTTCTCACCAGCAAGTCAGGAACCCTGGCCTACTTGGCACCCGAAGTGTACGCAGGCAAGGGCTATGATGTCCGCGCCGACTGGTGGTCCTTGGGCGTACTGTTCTATGAGTGCATCTACAACAAGGTGCGTCTGCAACCCCGGCTTTGGGGAATTGGCTCTCGCTGCCAGCGCCTGCCATGAAACCCTTTGAGAGTAAAGTGTTGTCGCTGACCGGTAGCAGCGGCCATTTGATGGAAGCAACGAAGCCACACTCAGCCAACAAATCCAAGGCAACCGCCCCAAGTATCCCGTTACCCAGCCCCCCGTCTCTTTGACCTGCCTCTACGCCATTCGCGCCGCCTTGGACCCCAACCCCAACACTCGTCTTGGTTCTACGTGGGAAAGCTTTATACACAACGACTTCTTCCAGGAACTTGACTTCGACATGCTGGAACAGAAGCAAATAGAACCCACATTCGTGCCATCCTCGGACAAGACCAACTTTGACGCCACCTACGACTTGGAAGAGCTTCTCCTGGAGGAGGCACCCCTGGAGGCCCGCGCGAGGCGGCAGAAGCCCCGAGAACGGCTAAAAGAAGACGCGACGCAGCAGGAGATCCGCGAGGACGAGCTTTATCGAATGATTGAGAAGGATTTCCGACCGTTTGATTACACGGTGGCCGCTTACAAGAAGTGCGTGCCCTGCCCGCTCTAGCTGGTGAGACTGGCGCTGATCATGGACTACAGAATAACGGAGGCGACAAAAGACGGGGTGGATGACTCACAGCTGAAGGCTGCTCCGAGCAACGGGCCTCAGCCGGCCAAAAAGGACGAGGCCAGCACTGTCCCGGACAAGGCAATGCAACAACGGGCCGACAAAAGACCAGGCCGTCCGTCTCGGGCTGCACCGCCACTCCCTCAGTACCAGAGTCAGTATGTCTCTCGGCCATCGCCGCCGAGCAAGAATCGGGTAGCAAGCCCTACAGGAGGCGTTCAAGTCACATTGGATGGGAGTGGCAGCTGGTCTGAACTCGCCCGTCAGGACGCAACGTTACCGGCGGACGCAAACACGGCCGTTGATCCCAAAGAAGGATCGGGAGGCATGTTTGGATTCCTGAAGAGCAAGCGGGGCAGAACCAACAGCCCCAAGCCGCGGGAGAGGGGTGTTCTTGGGAAGGAGGGCGCCCGGGTTGTCATCAGCTAATCGACTGGGGAGGTTGGTTTGGCGTCGGGACAGGCCCGTGTGTTTGCGGCGGAAGGTGCTCTACGCCCGGGGAGACGGACGCCACTCGGCGAGATTCGCCGTCAACATTGTGAACTCGGCTGCCTAGCAAGTGGACAGGCAGAGCGAGCCATTGACGCCTCAGAGATGACTCAAGATGCCCCGTCTTGATGAGCGGGACGTGGGTCGGGCGGTGCTTTGCATGGTCGCTCCATTCGCGATATTTGGCCTTCGGGCCTTCACATACGTTGCATTTGCATGCTGGCACGGATTGCTGCATCTGGATAAAGGTGGGGGGGGGGTATTGCACACGGACGCATGACATGTTGGGACGACCAAGAGGCGCGAATGATTTTCCTTGTCTTGCTGCATTCTTTGCACTCTAGTCGGATTCACGGCGCGGCGCACACGAGTCAGGCGCACAAGCATATTCATGTATGACAGAACTCGGGTGCGCAGGGACTGTGGCTTTAGAGCTGGGCCTAGTGATGGCAAGGTGTTTATAGAAGAACAACAGATACCCCTTGTGCTGATTACTCTAGCCTCGCCCGATGCGAAGAGCAAGGTGCGTGAGGGTTCCCGCACCTGGACAGATGCAATGCGGGAGCGCCAAGCTGCTTTGGTACCGTGCGTGGGACAGCCCATATCTACAGCCATGCGTGTGAATTCACGTACAGTACGAGGAAGACATGACATGTTTCATCACGGCGGCTTGTATTAAACTGTAGCCTTGGCTCCGGGGCCCTCACAAGATGCCACCCCCGAAACCGGACACGCCCGGAGCAACGGCCCCGCAACGGCATCCTGACTTGTTCGTGGTTTGGGAGGGGGCCACTGCTCGGCGGGACAGAGCCTCGCAAGCTCGGTGCGGCTATACATATTGGGGGAAGGGGAGCTGGACATCGGCTGCGGGATCGGAAGTTCTCCCGCCCTTCAGCCCCGGTCCTCTTTCCCACATATGTCTGGTCTGGGCTGTGTCCTAATGGACATGACTACCGCCAATAGTCTCGGGGCGTGACCGACCGTTGCCAAAGAACAAATCATGGCAGACGTGGCACAAAGACTCCTCGTCCGTATTGCACGGAGGGGAAAGGGGGGGACAAGACAACGATGCGTCCAGCAGATCGAGTACGCAAATTAACCTTGGCAAACTCCTCTTGCTCGTGTTCATTCAACGCCGTCATCCTTGTTTGTTCTCAAACTCAATGCCTTCGCCGAGGCACTTCCCAGCAAGTAGAGTACATGTGTACAGGCGAAAATCAAGCCAAACGTACCGATTCCTTCAAGAAATAGCCGCCAAGCTCACAGCGTGGTGACCCCGTTGGGCTTCTCATTTGGTTGAACTTCGATGCCCAACGAGCTCGCCATGCAGTTCGACGACGACGCGTCCTTGCCCATGTATTTCTTGAGGATGCTGTCAAAGTCCCTCTCCGCCACGACGGGGCCGTTGCCCGAGCACTTAGCCTTCTTGGTTAGTTCGGAGCAGAGCCCGTCGAGGTCGAATTCGCCGCTCTGCGCCTTGGGGCAGCCCTGCAATTTATCCCTGTGTCGACCGGTTAGCATGGTTGTGGAGGGAGCCGAGGGCGCCCGTGAGTGGCCATACCATATTTCTGTACACCTCATGTTCTGTTGCGTATCGTCCAGCGCCTTCTGCTTGGCGTCAATCTCATCAATCAGATTCTTCTTGGGGGCCGTTGCCGCAGAAGGCACGTTGTAAGGGTTCAAGAAGTCGGCATCGAGCGCGTCGTTGAAGAAGTCGTCAAAGTTGGAGTTGGAAAGTACGTTGTCCTGAGGCTCGCGATAGTCGCCGAACAGCTGCGGATCAAAGTGACCGCCGTTCTGGTTGGCCAGCCAGTCGAAGCTAGGACTTCCAATGTCCACGTGGGCAAACTGTGCAAAGGGCTGCTGCGTGGTCGCGGCCGCTTGCTGCTCCTCACCAATCGTAGTCAAGGTCTCGAGCGGCTTGAAACCCATCGGAGAGTGACTGGAAGACTCTGGAGATGTGCCGCAAGACGAGACCGGGCCGCCGTTGGAGTTGGATGACGCAGAGGGCGAGCTCGAGGCGCCACCTAGGCTCATGTTGCCCGAGTCGACGCTTGCTCGTGAGCCGGGCCCACGATAGCCGCTGATGGGTGGAGTGGGAGCGCCCGAGAACTTGGCCAGATCATCCGACTGCCGTGCCGACTGCGGCAACATGGCGTCGTTGCCTTGGCTTTGGGCCGGGCTGGGCACCTGGCCGTTGGGGGAAAGTGATGCCAAAGGCTTATCGGAGGGCATTCCTGGCAGCGTTCCGAACTTGGGGATCTCAAACTGGAAACTTACATCACCGAGGTTGTTGAGGGCGGCGCTTCCAAAAGCCATCTTGTCCCTGGGCGCCGCTTTGTTGACATTGGCCAGGACGGCCAATTTCTGCTTGTACTGGTTGAGCTCGGTGGTGATGCGGCCCAGCTGGACTCGCAGCTTGCTGTTCTCGTGGTTTGCGGCCTCCGACGCCGTCTCCAATTCCTGGACCTTGGTCTCCAGGTCCTTCAAGTGCTTCTCCTTGCGCTCCCTAAAAGCGCGCTGTGCTGCTCGATTCTGGGCCTTGCGCTTCTGTAATTCACGGTGTCAGAGGCCGACAAGTCATGGCAGTTGACGATACTTACGGTAGTGGGCTCTGAAGTGAGGGGTTTCCGGCCCGGCTTCTTGGGGCCCTTGTCGGTGCCCTCATGGCGCTTCGAGTCATTTCCAGGGCTGTCGTCGCCTTCTTCGTCGTCCGGGTGGCCTCTCTTTTCATTCGAGTCGTTCTCGGGTGAGTCCGACTTTGCGGTGCCTGGTGCATCGCCAATCATCTGGGCCTGATCGTTGCTCGCAAAGGAAAAGTCGAAGCTGGAGTCACCAAAGTCGTAGTCGTAATTGTCGAGATATGGGCTCTCTTGCAAACCGGCGCTCCCAAAGGACGGCATGGGCGAGCTCTTGAAAGAGGTTGGCGAGAGTGAGACGCCGTTGTTTGGCGGGGAGCCAGCGCTTGGCTGCTTGTTGGCGTTGAGGGCCGTGAAGAGCAGATTCTGCTGATGCGGGGTCAAGAAGAAATTGGGCGGCACGGAGCCACCTTGGTCGCCGGTAGAGGACATGGTTGATGAGGTGGATGGATGAAATGGGTGGGTTCAGGAAGCGTGAATGGGCAGGCAGAGAAGGCCGGGCAAAGTGGCGGACCGATGAGATGGCGATGACGGAGGAATGGCCTCACGAGGTGCGGCAGGGTTGCGTCTGACAGAGGGGCGGCGTTGATGGGCGTCTGCGAGTGAGAAAGGATGCCGTGCGTAAGTGGACGATTGAAAAGGCTTTCCAAGACGACTGAGGCTGGCGCAGGGGCGCAGAAATTCGAAGCGATTGCGGCCACGGGTGGCCCAGGAGGGAAAACGGGTGAGAAGCGGTGGTGATGTGCTGGGGCGACCGGAGGAGGCGGCGGCCACTTGGAGACGCCACTTCCGGGGCTGTTTCGTCGTGGGTGGGGGGGCGCGCGTGCTTGGCGCCTGAGTCACCAGCAAGCAGGTCTAGTCAGTGCGGTTGGAGTCGCGACCACGGCGTCAGAATGACTGCAGGGAGACTGTTTCTGCAAGTGATTGGAAGAGAAGAAAGGAGGAGCTGGAGAAGGAGGAGCGAGAGGGTGAATTTGTAAGCGTTAGAGAGAAGGCCGTGGTAATAGCGTGTGGACAGCGGCGGGGCGACCAAAGGGTTATGTGTCAATGTGTGTGTGCCTTGTCGACAGCGCCCACATACCAAAGAGGTACGCACTGTCTAGGTACCAGCTGCTGGGCAATTCCCCGGAGGAGCGACCTCGGGCAGAGTACATGTATAGTACCCGAAGGGGGGGTATAATGCCGACCGAGCCCCTTCGCACTGTGCTTTCGGGTCTCGACCTACTAGGTAGGCAGCTCCACCGCCAGCACATGGAAACGAGCCGTTATTAGCCCTGACGACGACACAGTTCATGTCTACACTGTATGCCGCCGCCTCGTCGGTGCACATACAGTATCAATGTGCGAAACAAGCACCCGGTACGAATCGGCGTGTTTTTCTATGTTTGCAAAGCACCACGCCATCAGAGCATCCATCCGAAAACGAGGCAAGAAGTGTAGCACGAGCATGAAGCATCTGAGATATAGCACTTTTACGGATGCCACAAAAGGCACCATCCTTCCGATTTGCACCGCAGCGGATGACTCCGAACAGAGGGAGGGGAAGGAAAGCCATCATGGACTTTGCATCCTGCGAGAGAATGGCAATAGTGTCCTTGACCACGGCAAAGACTTCAGGGCATTGGGGAGTCACCCGGCAATTTCCCGCGCGTCAACGGGAAGCAGCGGCTGCATAATTGGTGTTTTTCCTGCAAGGGGGATACCAAACGGCTCGCTCGCGATAGTCATATTGGCCAAGCCCGCTGCGGCTCCTCTCTCAAGCCTGAAGGCGCGCGGCAAAGGGGGATGGCTATATGTCGATTGGCCATGCTTGCTTTGCCACCGGCTTTCCTCCTCCTCATGCGAGAATTCCCAGTCATGACTGCGGAGCTCTTGTGCGTACGCGAGTCAGCTTCCCGTCGCTAGACTTTGGCCGGGGTCATCTGTCTAGAGGCCTGATCGCCTCCCACAGCAACTTCGAGCTTCGGTAAGGGGAAATGAAACTCAAGGCTAGAATCGCCTCTTGTTGTCTGACTACCAAGCGCGGTTTGACATGCTTTCCCATGTCCTCCTCCCCTCCGACGAAATGACAGTCAATTGCCGGGAATCAGCCCCCCGCCATGTCCGCAAGACGGCAAATACGCCCGAATTCAATATGCGCATGGCCGGCTACGTGAAGTGTTCGGCGGCTAAGATTCTGGGATTGGTTTGAGGGTGAATATCGTATGTTCTGCGCTTGTTCGCTCTTCTGTCCCAAAGCATCAAAGCATGCGCTTGGCATTGCTTCCTGCTTCCTTCATTTGTCTACGCTGGGTGCGTGCCGAATCTGGAGGCTGCGGGTATGTCCATGTATTTGACGCGTGCGTTGAATGGAATTCAGTCCCGGCATCAACCCAGCTCGGACTGACCGAGGCACCAGAGACCATCACCAACGTGTGACGACCCGGGTGTGAGCTTGTGGTGTAAACAATGTATTTTGCTGCCTCTCGGGGTATTTCTATAATTCATCTACCATCAGAGACATGAGTTCCTTGCACTCCAAACGCCATCTGATCCTGCATATCGCCGTCATGGCTTAGTGCTTGGCAGCCTCCTTATGGACATCGGCCTTGCCATCGTGGGAGGTCTGGTCGAGCTTGTCGCCAACGGCGTCTTTGGCAGCAGTGGCACTGCGATGAAGCTGTTAGCTGGGTCATACATGTTGTGTGTCATCGAGTCAAGACTCACCGAGTGCTAATGTCCACGTTGCCGTCCTTGGCGACCTGTTTGTTGGCTTCCTTGCTTGCGCCCGACGTGGCACCTTGGACAGTCTCAGAGAGGTAATTGGCGACGTTCTTGGCAGTCTCCATTGTGGATGATGGGAAGTGGTAAATTGGTTGAAATGGTTGTTGAAGGAACTGATGAGCTTTGATTGATTGAGATGAGATATCGTGGAATGATGAGGAGGAAAGCAAAGAACCTTGAAGTGGCGGGAGAGCCGGAGGTTTAAATAGACATGCCGGACACCATGGCAGGTCTCTCTGTTCACATGCCAGTAGCCGGGTCAGTGGCTGATTCACTTGTGCTAGGCGCTACCGATATGCAGGAGCAACGACGACGTCGTGGGCGGCATCAGGCGATGCATCAACAGAGCCTCTGTTGGCCGACTTACGTCACCGCTGGACCCCACAATCACCTGGTGCGGGGCAGAAAGTACCGGTCTGCGTTACGTCACGACTGGCATCATGGAGATCCGCATTTGTCCAGCATCCTCTTGGGTACCCTGGAAGTGCAGATTTCCATCTTGTCCATGTTTTTCGCCTCGTTGCCCATCGCATGGGTGAATCATGTGCGGGTGCCTGACATGTGCAGGACTATCAAGATCACCAGGTACTGTGAGCACCACATCGACACCATGTACAGTTGATGACGACATTGGCTCAACCATTGCTCGGACCTTGTTCGAGAGCCATTGTGTGAGTCGGTCTGCCCCTGTCAAACCACAGACACAAGAGCTCGTTGCCAGTCCGAGCTTGGAACGAAGAAATGCACAATGACGACACCGAACAAGTCGCCGTTGGTCTTAGAATCCGCCTCCGCCATCAGCCTCATCTCGTCCCCATCGGAATTATACCTCTGCGATCGGCGCACGGGTCCCTGACAGCCTCCCAGTACACAGTGATTGGTTGACGCCCAAAGAATCTGACGTCTCCCTCACCACCGACCCACCAGATGTGCTGCCTCGGCTCCTCGGTATTCCGAACTCAACTCGCTATGCTTTGTACAAACATGTTCACATGCAACGCGGCTCCCGATGCGGCAGCTTCGGGTCCTTCCCTCTCTGGCCATTGGTCTCACCGAGTGGGCTCTGGGAATGCACTCGTGCCGGCTTTGGCCTGATGCATGCAAAGCATGCTACGTTGGACAGAGGTATAGCCGCCTGTAGATACCTGCCGTTCTTGGTTTGAACGCTGAGCAACTGTGTGATGAAGAAGGGGAATGCAGGGCGTAATTCGAATATCATCGTTTCACTCTTTCACGTACATACCTAATCCTACGTTTGGCAGCTTGAACACGTGCTGCCACCGGAGGGGCGAGCTCTTCCTTTAGACTTGGCATAACAACGACCATGTAAAAGTAAACCCCTCGACTCTCGCTGCATGTCCCCACCCTAAGGCTCCGAGAACCCGTCAAACCCCTCCGAGTCCGCCGTGACTTTGTAGAATCGCCGTCGGCGAAAAATAGTTGGTGCGGGGCCGTCTCTCGGGCGACATTCACACTTTCTACAGCAAGCGGATAGGCAAGGAGAAATTCCATAAGATCAATTCAGGGATTTCTGGGAGATCAGCGAGTTTCAACCCAAGAGACATGAACAAGCTACGGCCCTTCAAGAAACGTCCTGGGTCGACTTCCAGGGAAAATCCCCGGGCGGCGTTCAAGCCAAAGGGCATGGGAGGAGAAGGATACCAGGCTTTCCCAGACGGCTCGGAGAAACCGAGATACTCTGGAAGAAATACATGTATGTATAGGATGGCATGTATTTTGAGTTATGGAGCAGACGGAATCATCATTTCAACGCCTGATGGATGTCTTGTCGGCTCGGACTGGCAGCTGTAAGCCCGAGATTATGCCTGGGAGCTCTTGGGAGACAAGTTTGTCGGCAAGGTCACGTGAGCCGCTTGTGCACGTGTCTCGCGGCCTGCCCTGCGCCCCGCGGCTGGGAGAGAGGACACGATAAGGGATGGTCAATGCCGCAATAAGCCCGCCTCCCATTCCGCATACAGTACCTAAGGCAAAGGCGCATCTACCTGAACTGCCCTTGATCACTGGAACAATGGATCTCGCCTACGACTACATGCAGGATGACGCCCATCCCAAGGACCAGGGCGTCGCAGCCAGTGCCTCCCATCCCGAGCAACAGCCATCGCTCAACGACGACATTCAGGACGCGTACAAGGCCATATCCTCCAGTGCCTGGGGCATCAAGATTGGCGGCTTCCTTGGGACGGTCGTCAAACAGGTAGCACGCCATAGCAACACCGCAACCCTCCACGTTCCTAACTTGCGCAGGGCGAGTCCGTCTACAATCAAGCCCAGAAGGAACTTGCCGAGGTCGGCGAAGATGCGACAAAGGGCCTCACCGACCTTCGCGAGTCCATCATGAGCCGCACGAGGTCTTTGACACAGAACACCATCCAGGCGCCAGACTCAAGAGACGGCGACGACAGCCAGTCCACTCCCACGAGGTCGAATGCGCCCCCCGAGGACGCAGAGCAGCAGTCCGAATCCGTTCTCTCCAGGCTTCAGCTCGAGGCGGCCAAACGCCTCAAAGACCTCCAGCGCGCCGAAGATGCCGCCGACGAAGCCCTTCTCCGCTTCGGCGGCAACGTGCGAGACTTTCTCCGAGATGCCATCAACATTGCCCCTCCCGAGGAATCCGCGCCGGGAAGCGGCACTGTGCTCTTCGAGAGCAAGGATGCGCAGGGGAGGCGCGTCATTCACACCTCTAGGTTTGATGCGCAGCTGCACGTCATACACGCCTCGGCCGATCGCTTCACCGAGGACCCGTCGGGTGCGGAATTCGAGACGTGGGCCCTCGACTTTGACGTAGAGCAGAGGACAGAAGACATCAGCAGCGATCTCGCCAAACACCCCGAGCTGCGAAGCACCATGGAGCAGCTAGTGCCGGACCGGGTCCCCTACGTCGACTTCTGGAAACGCTACTACTTTTTCCGCCACGGCATCGAAACGGCTGAGTCTAGACGACGGGATCTCCTCAAAGGTGAAGTGCATTGGCTTCAATTGCCCGCGACTATGCTGACACTGCCCCAGCCGCATCTGCCGAGGACGAAGTAGGGTGGGACGACGATTCCGACGACGAGGCCGCTCCAAAAGAGGCTTCCAAGGAAAAAGCAGCCTCTGCAACGTCGTCCACAACTCTTCAGCCCCAGACGCAATCCCAGTCAAGTCCAACCGAGGCCCGGAAATCCAACGACGAAAAGAGTGTGGCGGATAGCGAAGCCAGCTACGACGTCGTAGGTGCAGCGTCGGGCAAGACGAGCCAGGCCCCGAACAGCCCCAAGGAGGGCAAAAGGGCCGACGACAGCGACGACGACTGGGAATGATGTAGGTCGGAGCGGTGGGCAACTTTGTACATGCAATGGCGCGCGTTATTTGGGCAGCTCGGCGTTCGGTCTTGTGAGATAGTTTGCTGGAGGTTTCGCCAAGAGACGGATTATGTCCCGATTTGGCTTTGGGTATCGTCAGGGGGGGGGGGGGCTCGATCGGGCTGTGACACGCTCCTCGTGCGGCTTAATGTACGTCGTCTACTTTTTCTTCTTGGTGACCATGACGAAGCCATCTTCGTCAACCTGCGGGGTTGGCTTCTCCTTTGGCGCCGACACTAAGGGAGGTGCCTCGTCCATGGCGACATCGGCGCCTCCGTCGTCGTCGTCGTCGTCTTGCGAGTCGTCGGTTTCCCAATCGGTGTCTTGGTCCGCGTCTAGGGCCTGTTTGAACATGTGATCGACCTTGTTGCCCTTGAGCTTCTCGAATCTTTCCCTCAGAGCGTCGACCTCGTCAGACTGCCCGATGCTGCACTGAGATCGGATGCGGACGATTTGGCTGGCGACTTCGGCCCCGGAGTCGTCGTCAACATTGACCTCGAACTCGTCGATCATGACCTGGAGCAAGACGGCCTCAACATCCTCCATATCCGGCTCGGCGGGAGCCTTGTTCTTCGGGGGCGCATCGGTGAACTCGGGGAACAGGTCGACGACGGCGCCGGCGAACCAGTCTCGCTTGTCGGCGGAATCGGGGCCGCCCCAGTTGTTCTGCACCGCGAGAGTCAAGGCCGGCCAGAGGTGGAGGGCATAGGCGACGGCCTGCTCAAAGTTGGACTGGCGCGTGGCTGGATTCGAGGGCTAAGCACAAGTCCCCTTTGGCAACACAAAGACGCTTTGTTGGAACGTACCCGTTGGAGTCAGCTGCGCCGGTTGCGCGGACGAGGCCATCTTTGATCGCTCGTCTGGATGGTGGGGGCTCGATGCAATCCCTGGAAATTTTTTGTGATGTTTTTTGTTCTGTCCGCATTGTTCATGCACTGCACGGACCACAGGCACGGCGCCGGCTATAATGGGCCCTCTTCAGCCTTTCAGCCTCTGGTGTGTAAGTTTGGGTACTCATCTGCAGGGGGAATAAGACAGGGACCGGGCGTACTAGTACTTTTCTACTCCGTCCGCATGGCCAATTCCGCCTCCCGCAAGAGGAAATGCGATGACATCACGAGCCTAGACCCCTAACTAACGGGGCCCGAGTTCTGCCGTGCCAAACCTTCGTGTCCCGGCTTAAAGGAGAAGCGTCTTCTGTCCCGTCGTCTTCTGTCCCGTCCTGGGTGTGAGGCAGAGTCGAAGAATGGTGAGCATCTGGCGGCCGCTATGAACAAGCTCAACACAACATCCGTCTCCCTGGCCGTCACGCCCACGGTGCTCTCTACTCTGTTCTCCCATGTAAGCCCATTGGCAAGCGCCCCTTGTCAAGCGCCCCTTGTCTCCTGCAGCTGGCTCCTCCCCCCTTTTCTTTTTGTCTACGGCCTTGTCCATGACGTTGGAGCTGATCGACTGTAGTATCTCAAACGGAAGCCCCTCAGAGAACGGCCGACGGCTCATCTATCCTACGACGAAGGCCTGCATCTGATTCGCTCGTTCCTGGACTTTGCCTCACATCACACCATCGAAGAACTGCAAGCATTCACGGCCCAGTGGGTTCCGCATCCTCAATGGGTAAAGGTCGACGACGCGACCGTCCCGGAGCAGCAGCTGGACCGCTCGGCCGAGCTGCTCCGGGAAGAGCTGGGGCCCGAGGGCATCCGTCAAGTGGGCGGGCAGCTGTGGTGGCAATGGAGGAACACCAAGTCATCTCTCGAGGCCGAATGGATCGAGATGCGGACCGATGCTCACCAGCGCAAGAAGACCGGTGATCCCGGAAGGCGCGTCATGATGTATATTCATGGCGGCGCATACTTCTTCGGAAGCGTCGACGAGCACCGATACCAAATGCAGCGCCATGCTCGGAAGCTCCAGGCCCGCATCTTTGCTCCCAAGTATCGGCTGGCTCCGCAGTTCCCCTTTCCGTGTGGCCTTCAGGACTGCTTGGCTGCATACCTCTTCCTTCTCGAAACCCACCATCCAAGCACCATTGTCCTGGCCGGAGACTCGGCGGGGGCCGGAATGGTGGTGTCCATGCTGTGTGTTCTACGCAATCAAGGCATCGCCCTCCCCGCGGGGGGCATCCTAATCAGCCCTTGGGTTGACCTGACGCATTCTTTCCCGAGCGTTGCAGGCGAAGCGCCGTTTGACTACATCCCGCAGGCGGGTTTCCATCACAAACCGTCGCGGGCATGGCCGCCCCCAAACAGTGACGATGTCCAGATGCTTCGGGTGGAAGCAGTCAAGGAAAACGACGGGCACAAGAAATCGGCCAACTCATCTGAGCTCCAGGCGAAACAGCAAGCTCCCATCGTTCCCAAAGCTGGGGCATCATCAAACGAACCTGGCGGCCATGCGGCTACCACCGGCGGAATCCATACGGACACGGAGAGGTTTCTAACAGTAATGATTGCAGGCGAGCTGAACACTGTAAAAGACCAGATACAGGTAAGTTCCTTACCTTTTCCAATGCAAGAGAGTCGACTTAACTCGAATCAGATGTATACTACCAACTCGCTACTGTCCCATCCACTCGTGAGCCCCGTCATGCAGCCGACGCTTGGGGGCCTACCTCCGTTGTTGATCATGGTTGGCGGCGGAGAGATATTGCGGGACGAGCAGATCTATCTGGCTCACAAATGCGCCAACCCGGAGAAATACGCCCCGTCACCGGAAACCCTTACCGGCAGAGGAAGAGAGCTCCTTGAAAAGTACAAGCCGACGGATGTCCAGCTTCAAGTGTGGGATGACCTTTGCCATGTCGCCCCGACGCTCAGCTTCACCCGACCGGCCAAGCACATGTACCGGTCCGTGGCCCAGTTCGGGGCTTGGGCTCTAGCCCGAGCACAGAAGACAGGGATCGACATTCTGGACGACGGAAACATATCCGTCATCACGAGTTCTGGGTCGGACAATGAGGCCCCGGAAGAGGACAAAAAGATGGACGAGGAAGAGGGGACCGCACCTGGCCATGTTGGCAAAGCAGGCGATCCCTTGCCGCCATTCAAGAAGCATATGATCCGACAGCGCATTACCCGCCATGGCGCCACCTTGCCTCTAGCCCCTGAAACCGAGCTGCCTGGATGCTGTGTAAAGTCCAACGAAGTCGGCGTCATCAAGGAGGGGCCGGTCAAGAAGTGGATGGCCACGAAGAGGCAGTGGGATGCGAGATATGCTGCAGCAAAGGCGAAGGTCCACAAGAAGATCATCAAGGACATTGCTACCGGGTTTAAGGATTTTGGTCCCGGCGAGCACCCGCCACCCAGCGCGCTAGCTGGACGACGAGTCGAAACCGATCCGCCGGAGAAGAAGAGGACCAAGAGCATCGGCCTGTCCCTATGGTCGTCTTGGGGCTCGAAGCACGACGAGGCGACGGTGGAGCGAGAGCAGAAGGCAGAACAAGGCCCGGAGATGCAGTCAGTAACCGGTGCCGAGGGCCAGGGAGCGAGGTCCTACGCCGACATTGAGGCCCAGCAGCCTGCTTCGCCAGCCGCCGATGCGACAGGCCGCAGCCGCTCCCGCCGCCGGACCGTCGTTGACGAGAATCAGACTGGCGGGGATCAGGTGGGTGAGGACACACCAGTTGCCACGTTGTTGACCATGCGGCGGGCGAAGGAAAGCTCTCCTGGGCTGCTGAGTCCTACTTCCGTGCCCGAGACTGGAGTTGCCGGGAAGCGGCCATTCATCGGCGGGATCGCAATGCCCTTTAGTCTGGGCAAGGACGCAGACACTGCGAGCATGGTGACCTTGAACTCGTCCGTGAGCCCTGCGATCAGCCCGGGACCAGTGGATTCGCGAACGGACCTCTCGGCCAAGCCGGAACCTGCAAATGAGGCCAGGGCAGAGCAGCTGCTGGCGGCAGGGACGGAGCGCCCTGGGCTTGAATCGGTCGTCGGGACCGAGGCCGGCGCGTCAAATATGGAGAAAGAGATGGACAATGTGAATGCGGCTAGTGTTGGTGTTTGATGAGGCCGGCAGCCTGACGTCGAATGTTGAACGTCGACGTATGGGGTATAATGTGTCGTGTGTGGTGGATCACTGCTGGAATATGTACAGCCGCGATTGAGGTTTCCAAGCCTCCATCGCTAAACTTGATGCCCTCTCGTACAAAGTACCTGCAATCGCCTTGCATCTAAATCGCTCAATCAACGCCATTGTATCTCTTCCATTGCTCAACATAGAAGAATGGATCCCTGGGGCCCTTCGAGAGACCCTTGTAGTCTCCCGAGTTCTCCTTGATTTGTCGGGTCACAAAGGGCGTGAGCTGCGTCCTCAATGTTAGTTGCGACCCTAGCACGCGCGACTAGGGCATCGGAACACGTGCCTTGAAATCCTTCAGGTTGGGCACGACATACGTGCGAACCTTGTTCCAGTCAATCAGGTATCCTCCGTACTTGTTGTGGCTACCCATGGACCCTGTTCGGTTGCCCTTGTAGAAGCCCTTGCCGACATCTTTGGTGGTGAGCTTGAGGTGGCGGTAGCGCCCAACAGAGAGGGCATGCGTCGGCCTCATGGCGAGCACTCGGTCTCTGCGCAAATCGGGTGGGAAGACGGACGATTGTGATTGCACCGAGGGTCCGGACGCGAGTGTTGTCTTGATTCCGCGGCTGTAGTTGTGTCGGGGCCGTGGGCGAAATTTCCGGCGCCGTCGGAGGGTGTTGATCCGATCCGACGAGGGCGCGCTTCTTGGACGACCGAGATCGCCCCCACACGGCAAGGCGGACCTCGGAAGTTCTGAATTAGAAAGACTTCCAGATGCGTCGCGTTTCTTGCAAAATGAGCCGCAATCCGATGATCAAAGCACAGTTTGAAATATCGGCCACCGAGTAGACCATCGTTGGACGCGCTGGGCGCTAGTGACCGCATGGTGAGGCCGTCTTCCTGGAGGGGCAGTCTGGTGTGGGCTAATCCTCCACCTTCAAGCTTCAAATACACCGCGACCCGCCAAGGAGTCTGTTTCGACCCAGCCGGCGGCCTGCGCCGCCACCATGGATGGATATCCCGCAGGCTGTCTGGACCACAATGTCCCGTTCCTCGTCGTATCCGGCCTGAGCTCCAAGGCGCCCGAGCTGCAGCCCCAGGCCCAGCCCGAGGGCCAGGGGCTCTTGCTCCGGTCAGACTACCCGCCGGTGGACGAAGAAGCCGCAGAATTTCTGGAAAAGCACTTTACGCAGCTCGACGCCCACGGCACGTCGTGGACCGGCGTCTCACGACAAGAACCGTACCGATTCCGCATCAAGACCGTTGGCCGAGTACGTTATTCCCGAGCAGGGAGAAGGCTGGTCCGCGCTAAGATCCTTCACAGACTCTCAGCCTTCCTCTCAGGAGAGCTCGGCTCCCAGAGTCCGTGGAACCGCCTCCATCGTCGCCAGTACTGCACTCACCCTTCTCGCCTCTCTCTTCCGGGTCCGCCTTGTATCCCGATGGCTTGGTCGATGCTCAGTGGATCAGGAAGCACCAAGAGCTGATTCCCGCTATATACGCTTGCTTCTACACACTGGGAAACGATAATCGACTCAAAGCAGATATCAACGACACCAAGGGCGCGCTGGCAAGATCCGGGTACAAGACACGGGTGGCGGTGATTCTACTCGGCGAGGCCGGTGGCTCCTCGACTCCGCCAGGAGGGATACAAGAGCGTCTCGAGAGCATCCGGAGGGGCACGGCGCTGGACCC
Source organism: Hirsutella rhossiliensis (assembly GCF_020360975.1). Classification (NCBI taxonomy): domain Eukaryota; kingdom Fungi; phylum Ascomycota; class Sordariomycetes; order Hypocreales; family Ophiocordycipitaceae; genus Hirsutella; species Hirsutella rhossiliensis. The sequence goes on along the minus strand of NW_025408681.1, from coordinate 1,887,234 downwards.
GAAATCAATATTCTACATCCCAGCGCAGGACTCGCCGGCTGAGCTGAAGCGATCTGTGGACAACATCCTCTCTGTGCTGTACAGCACAGCTGTTGAGTATTATCGAGATTTAGGACGGCATGCTAGGAAAAAGCGGTCCCGCGGGATAGCTCCGCAGCCCACAGTCCCGCCCACTACGGGTACGTCACGGACTCTGTCACTGCCGGACTGGAACTTCCGATACGATTTCAAAGCCGCCGTGTTCGCCGAGTTCCGCCAGGAAATGGACCCAGCGATTCGATCGTTTGAGCAAGCATATGAAATCCTGCTGGGACAAGATGTCCTCGACATCATTCCCAGCTGGAGCCCCCGCTGGAACGAAGCCCGCCTGTTGTCAGATGTCATTTCCATTCGCTGCCTCAGGATCCAGTTCTGGATGGGACACACGACCCTGGCCGTCAGGAGGTGGCAAAGCCATCGGGACCGCATTGGCGACTTTGTTGATCGTCGAGGAAGGGGGACCGACAACTACGGATGGCAGGCGTGGGAGGCGAGGTGGGCCATGGTTATGGCTCATCTGATTGAAAAGGTCGAGGTTCCTGGACTGGGACCTTTGGCCACGACGCTGTTCCTACAGCCAGAGAAGGCTGTCTTGGGCGAGCGCTTGAAGCCCTGGGAACTCCTACACCATACCGGATACTGGTACCGAATGGCGGCACGTCATACAGCCGCTCGGCGAAGACTGGCGCGCATGATACCCGAAGAGGACCGAGGCGCGCCGGACTCTTCACCGGCCTCGCTCGTCGCCAGCAAGGCGCACATGTACGACACGTACATGTGCCCCGCCCCATACCGAGAAGTCCCAATCGCCAGCCAGGGCGTCAACCACGCCCAGCTCATAATCGATTGCCTCATTGCTGCCCGGACACAGTTTCAGGCCCGCAAACAGTTTCGATTGGCCGCCGAGGTTTCACTAGAATGCGCAAGGGAAATGACGCTGGTTTCTGCTTGGGAGGATGTTGTTGCCGTACTTCGACCGTTGTGGGACGACATGTCGTTTCGGTCTGAAGGCTGGGTCGATGCTTCTGAAGACCTCAGCTGGCTGCTGAGAAAGGCCGCTGTAGAGACGGGGAGTGCGGATCTGGTGGTCGCTATTGATTGGGGACTGATGCACCGCAGTAAGTGTGTGAAGCTCTTCGTATGCCCTGGTCTACTAACAAGGGCCTTTACTCCAGAGTACACGCGGCGACGCCATTGGCACTACGACCTGAGCAAGTCTCTCGAAGGGGTCTCGGCCAGCTCGAAGCCTGTCGTCGGCCTGTCCACCGATTCGGCGTCGTCGTTTGTTTCGGCCAGCTTCGTGTTCCGAAATAAGGAAGGCAAGGCAGGGGAGAAGAGTACAGCGCAAGTGTCAATTTTCTCCGAGGCTTTGGCGAGCTCTGAGCCTGTGACTTTTTCCTCTTTACGAGTAGAGTTCACAGGAAGCCTCAAGCCCATCATCATCGAACACGGGGTATCAAAAACCTCTGCGGACCCTTCGGGCTCGAACATGTGTATCGACACTTTAACATTGGACGAGGAATTTTCGGAAGCTTCCGAAGACGAATTGCCGTCACAACTCAGAGGTCGATCCGACTTGACCTTGAAGCCGGGTCAGAGGCGGGTGTTGGAAGTGGCCGTTCCACTGCGGGAGGCTGGTAACGCGGAAGCGTCATCCGTGACACTGTTCTACGAAAGCGAGGCATATGATATGAGCTATACCCTGGGATTCCGAGAAACAGATGCTGTGGTGGGATGGTATAGCGCTGGCTCAGGGGCGCCTCGCAAGCCGCGCTCGAATGCACGTGTTCTGCATGTGCAGCCTCGCCCGCCCAAGATGCAGATCAGTATACCGGGCCAGCTCCTCCAATACTACACAGACGAGGTGGTGGAGCTGAATGTCGACCTCCACAACGACGAGGACGAGCCGGCCGGTGTCAAGTTGGACGTTCACCTGTCTGGGGAGTATCATCCGAGTTTCCAGGTTCTGGTCGAAGGCGAGGAGCGCAACGCAGAGTGCGGCCAAGAGGAGTCCTGGATAACAGGCATACCGCTCGGCGTCATTAAAAACGGGTCTTCACGCGGCCTCGTGGTTCGCATCGACGCAGTAGACGCCCCATGTCTTCACGATGTACAGCTGCGGGCGTCGTACCACCTCGAGTCAGATGCAGCGACGCCAATCACGCAGGCGCTACCTGTGCAGCTGAGCATCGTCACTCCTTTCGAGGCCAACTACGATCTGGTTCCGCGGGTTCATCCGGAACCATGGCCAAGCCTGTTCGACGACGCGGGACTGGAGGATTCACGGGAAGAAGACCCGGCCTCGGTTGCGGCCAGAGGCCTCGCTCAACAGTGGTGCCTGGTATGCCACTACGCGTCGTTTGCACTGGAAGATTTGTGTGTCCTGGAGATGGACACGGTGGTCTCCCCGCCTGTTGGCAGCGCGCGTTGCCACATCATCGGGAGGCCGCAGGTGCCAGAAGACGGGATCGTGGCGGCGCCGAGGACGATGGCCGAAGCACAATTTCATCTCGTGGCGCAGAAGCTCAGCCTCGACGACAGGCATCCGGTCGCAATCGATGCGGCCTTGCTCATCAAATGGAGACGAAAGAAGACAGGTGCAGACAGCCCTGTGAACACGACAAGGCTGCCTGTGGGTCAGTACCTGGTCCTCGGCGCAGAGCCACGGGTGCTTGCGTCGGTCGTCTACGAGACGCGAGAAACGTGGCCGAGCCTCATGTATCTGGACATTACGATTGAGAACTCGTCGCACCACTTCCTGACGTTTGGCCTGACGATGGAACCGAGCGACACGTTTGCATTTTCGGGGGCAAAACAGACGACGATACATCTGCTGCCGCTGTCTCGGCGGGCGACGAGGTACCGACTGTTACCATTGGTCCGAGGCGCATTCCTACGGCCCGGACTCGTGGTTCGAGACAAATACTTTCAAAAGACTCTACGCATAATACCCACGGAGGGGATGAAGATTGACAAGGACGGACTGCTGGTCTGGGTGCCGGGAGATGAATCGGCAATGAGTGACGACGAAGCGCCGGCGACGGAGGAGCAGTCGGATGGATGAGCAAGGAGAGCGTGGCCGGTAGTGGAAGGAAGAGTCGTCTGTTGCGGTTTGCCAAGACGATTACCGGGGAGAAGAGGTCGGTTGAATCGTCAAAGCGGTATAGACGGGACGCATTTTCCCCATGTTGGCTTGGGACGTCGCGGGCTGTGGGGATGGGCTCGTTGTTGAAATCTTGAGCAGATAGCCTCGGCCGTCGATCCCTCAAATCTGGAGGAGCTAGCATGAAGAGAGAAAGCCCACTGTTGAGTTGTCCTGTCGTGCCTAAGACACGGAGAAGCGGGATCTGCAACGGCGGCGATAGCTCATGGAGCAACACACGGGATCATCATCAAGCGCAACCGCTCCCTGTTGTATTGGACTATTGTCGGTCTATAGTTGAAGCCCTGAAGCCGTTGACGGACAGGATGAGCCAGTCACGTGATGGATGAGACATCCGCGTGGCGGGTAATTGGAAAAGCACGACAACAGCTCCAACCGGCTCCCATGTGGCGTCAAGAGGCTAACAACGGACCGGAAACTCTGTCCTCGCACACACGCCAACCGGGCTGGAAAAGGACGAGGCACCAGACGACGGCCTGAAGGAGGGCGCCCTCGGCACTTGGCAGTGTCAAACTGTCAATTGTAGCAAGGAGCTCGACGAGTCGACGAGAACTCCTTCGAGGCTTCCCGCAGCCGAGAGTTTCCGAAATTCCGAAATACCAAGCAACGAGTTGTTTGTTGACCGAGGGCCGTGTGCCTGCGACAGGCGGCCACAACCGCTGCCCTGCTGGAATTTCCAGAGACGACCGCCCCTCGTCAGCGGCGCCCCCGTGCCGCGTTGTCTCGAAAAAGTTCCTGTCTCGGCGACAGGTGTCGAAGACCAGGTGTTTCCCTGCCACCAGGAACGCCGGTTGACTGGCAGCCTCGTCGCCACGGCATTCCTCCCATGTCTGACCTGGGCAAGTCGGCATGATGCCTTTGCCATAAGTATGCTAGGTGACTTATTCAGCATGCCTGCTTGCTTGATTGTCCCGCCGCGCCGCCGCAAGCCTTCTGGCATGGCAAACTCTTGCTCTCCGCGTCGGGACCGTGGGCTTTGGCATGCTGATAGCTGTGGGACGACCTCTGTGGGATGCCTGTTCCACTGGGGGAGAGGGGGTATGTGGCTTGGAACACTCCCCAACAACGACGACGACTATAAAGATGTGAGGCCCAGTCGCCCGTCTTGTCCAACAAATCATTCTCCCCGCCAGCGCCTCTTTCGTCCCAATCTGCAGCACTGTTTGCTCTGTCGCCCTCTCTGCCATAGTTGCCAACCCCCCCACAGCTGTCAAGATGAAGTACCGTACAGCCGCAGCCATTGCGATGTGCCTCACCAACGGGGCCATCGCGGCGCCGACGCAGTCCAACGAACAGGGCATGAGCATGTACAAGCACACAAACCAGCTCGCCAAGGATATGGAGCGTCGTGACCGCACTGCGGAGCTGTCCGAGATGATCCAGAACGCCCTCGTTGTGGCTGATGAGGAATCTCGACAGAAACGCGACGACATCGAGCAGGGTGCCGCAAAGGCCCTGAGCCAGACGGGTAAATTTACACAGATGGGCTCGGAAGAGGAGGGGGCCGACGCCGAATCTCTCTGGAAGATGCCAAGCAGGCGATCCATGGCCAGGAAGCACAGGCACAAGCCCAAGCACCCACTCCATGCCCGCCTGGAGGACGAAGAGGAGGCGACGGCAGAGAAACGCCAGGAGAAGGCGGGGGAGAAGAAGCCTGAGGAGCCCAAGCCCGAGGCTGGCAAGAAGGGTGAGGAGCCCAAGCCTGATGCTGGCAAGAAGGAGGCGAAAGAACACAAGGAAGAGGCGAAAGAACACAAGGAAGAGGCGAAAGAACGCAAGGAAGAGGCGAAAGAGCACAAGGAGGAGGCGGGAGAGCACAAGGAAAAGCCTGGGCACAAGGAAAAGTCTGAGCACAAGGGCGGAAAGGGCGAGAAGCCAGGGCATTCCAAGGCCGATAAGGAGAAGAAGTTGAAGAAGTTGCTGAAGAACAAGGGCCTTCTCAACAAGGACGGCGAGCTCAAATTCGACAAATTCGGCAAGGACCACAAGGAGAAGAAGAAGTTGTTGGAGAAGATTCTGAAGAAGAGCGGTCTTCTCAAGACTACAAGCAAGCTCAAGCTCGACAAAGTCTTGAACAAGCTCAAAGTCTCGAAGCTCACGGGCAAGCTCAAAGTCAACGAGCTCACGGACGCGCTCGGCGCCGGGGAGCTCACTGACAGCCTCGGCGTCACTGGCGGCAAGCACCACGGCAAGTCCCCCGGGCACAGCAACAAGTTCAACCTCTAAGTCAACCAGGAGCACCTGGCGACGGCTGACACGTTGGACGGCCCGGACGATGGGTGAGGGAGCTTTCCACAAGCAGGCCAAGCAACAGGCTTGATTGGGGAGCAGGCGAGGATGATGGTGACGTTTACAGTTCAGTGGAAATGTGTAATGACACTTGTCGATATACTTATACAAAACTTTGGCCCGTACTTGCATGAGAGGAGCTCTTCGCCGGCTGCTTCTGCGGACCTTGGTCGGCCATTTCCACCCCCACGAGGACATGGTGGTGGATGCCTCCTCCCCCACACCTCGGACATCGGACAACGCTCAAGCCCGCGCTCCACAACGTAGTCTCCGACATCCGTACTTGGCACATGAAGCCTCCTCCCTCCCCCCCCAGAGCCGTGCCTCGATCGCGAGAAACGTCTCCTTTTCTTTTCTTTCATTTCTTCTTTGCACGTTGCCCTTTGAGACGAGTCGATGAGTCAACGTGTCACCCACAAAGGCGGCGGGGCATATGTGCGCATGTATAGCATAGTTGCTCGCATTTCCGAAGCCCATGCGGCCTCGGCCCAGAAGAAGTGCAGCGGCAGAGAGAGTGGGTGACAGCAAAGCAAGCATCTCCGTGAACCGTGACCGTGACGACCCTGGTGCTTGGACCCCAACTCTGCTGCCTGTACTTGACAACCATGACATTGACATATTAAACCTTACCATCCATCATCTCGGCCTTGGTTGGGCCTGGTAGCGTCCGCCCGAGAGGGAAAAAAGCTTGGACATTGACGAACCAAGCTGGTTAGCCTCTCCGTCGGTCTCCTGCTTTGCCTGCCTGCTTTGCCTGCCTGCTTTGCCTGCCTGCCGGGCTGGCCGAAAAAACACAAGATACAGCATTCTCTCCCTTGGCCAAGCCGTTCTTCAATTCGGTCCGCTCGCATCCTCCCCGGCCTGGGCTTCTGTGCATGTTGCTGCTCTCGACGCTTCGTCCTCGACTGTTCCTTCCCTCCTTCCCGCTCGCTTTACCTCATTAATCCCTTGCTTTCCTGGCCAGAGTTGACGCTTCTACTTCTCGGTTGGCGGGTGAGTCACACAGCTCGACCAGTTGGCAGTTGCGCTTCAAGCACCTTCCCCGGCCGTTGGCTTTAGCCCTCCACCTAATCTCACCTGACTGAACCCAACGTCGTCCGAAACAGAAGCATCTTCACGCACCGGAAACGACGGCCCTTCGGTTAACCACCAGCTTCCTGGCCCTCGTCCCTCCAATGACGGCAAACCTGTCGAGCGAGCGCGTCTCCACGGACCAGACCGAGAGCGGATCCGCCGTCGCCTACCCAGCCAAGCCTCAACTCGCCGCCGACGAGGAAAAGCCAGGGGTCCAAGAAGACCATGGCGGCCTCGGTCAAGGCAACGACGAGGACCATGGCTCCCCCAATTACCCCACGGGCCTCACCCTCATCCTCATCATCGCCGCTCTCTGCATGGCCGTCTTCCTCGTCGCCCTCGACCAGACCATCATCGCCCCGGCCCTCGGCGCCATCACGGCCCACTTTCTGAGCGTCAAGGACATTGTGAGCTCCCTCGCCTTGCCTCGCACTCTCTCTCGGCTGACACGTCGTCACCCGATTCACCGCAGGGATGGTATGGCTCCGCCTACCTTTTGACCACGACAGCTCTGCAGCCCATGTACGGCGCCATCTACAAACTCTTCAACGTAAAGCTCGTCTACCTCGCCGCCGTCCTCATCTTCGAGCTTGGCAGCTTGGTCTGCGCCGTTGCCCCGACCTCGACCGCCTTCATCGTCGGCCGCGCCATTGCTGGAGTGAGACTCTCCCCACGCTGTTCCCCGGCTGTGCTGACCCAGCCTCCGTCTCCCTAGATTGGAACGGCCGGCATCTTCTCTGGCTCCATTGTCGTCCTCTCCTTGACCAGTACGCACAGCCCTATTACCCGTCCTCAATGGCCTCTGGCGCCAAGCCTTGGAGTTGCTGACCCGCCCTGCCGCAGTGCCTCTGGAGAAGCGCCCGCTCGTCTTCGGCCTCATCGGCGGCATGTGGGGCATCGCCTCCGTCGCTGGGCCACTGCTCGGAGGTGTTTTCACCGAGAAAGTCACCTGGCGCTGGTGCTTTTACATCAACCTGCCCATCGGCGGCCTCGCAATGCTCATCGTCTTCTTCTTCGTCCGCGTCAGCCGGAACACGGCCGAAACCGAGGGCCATTCCTTCACGACCCGCATCCGCCAGCTCGACATTCCCGGCACCGCCATCTTCCTCCCCGCCATTGTCTGCCTGCTGCTCGCCCTGCAGTGGGGCGGCGCCGATTACCCTTGGGCAAACTCGCGCATCATCGGCCTCTTTGTCGGCTTCGGCCTTTTGATCGCCGTCTTCATCGCCATCCAGTTTTGGCAAGGCGACAGGGGCACCTTGCCGCCTCGCCTCTTCGCCAACCGAAACGTCCTCAGCGCCATGATCTTTGCCTTTTTCTTTGGCGCCGCTTTCTTCCCTCTCGTCTATTACATTTGTGAGTCCAGCTCTGCGACCGCCGGCCGAGTGAAGGGCAACGGCTAACGGTCACAGCGCTTTATTTTCAAGCCATACAAGGCGTCAGTGCCGTACAAGCAGGGATCAAAATCCTTCCACTCCTGTTAGCCACAGTTATCATATCTGTAATGGCTGGGGGCTTAATCACAGCAATCGGTTATTACAGCATCGTCGCTATCCCCTGTCAGATTCTGTTTACCGTCGGCGCTGGCATGATCAGCACCTTCGACGTCGACACCCCGTTGCGTGAGTGGTTTGGCTACCAGGTCCTCGCCGGCCTCGGCATCGGCGCCGGCTTCCAGATCGGGGTGCTCGTCGTGCAGACCGTCTTGCCCCAGGAAATGGTACCCGTCGGCACCGCCTGCGTCCAGTTCTTCCAGGCCCTCGGCGGCGCCGTCTTCATCGCTGTCGCGCAGACGCTCTTCCAAAACGGCCTCATCGACGGTCTCCGGGTGGCCGACAACGGCATCGACGGCCGCGTCTTCATCAACAGCGGCGCCTCCGAGATCAAAAACGTCCTCGCCCAGATGGGCCGCCTTGATGCCCTCGACTCGGTCCTCAGGGCGTACATGACGGGCTTGCGCCACACCTTTTACATCTCCGTTGCCTGCGCCGGATGTGCGCTTCTCGCCGTCCTCTGCCTCGAGTGGAAGTCTGTCAAGAAGGGCCCCGATGGCCACAAGAAGAAGGCGACGGCGGCTGCCGTGATGGCGTAGAAGTATTGTTCATATCCAAGATATAAAAGGCGTCGGTGCAGGCGTCGGTGCACAGCTGAGGATATCCATGTTGCCTGCCACGGCTCGTGTTGCACGATCATGACCAAGTTTCCGGGGTCCAAGAAATCCACTCTTCCAGTTGACAATAAGAAGACCTATCTCGGTCATTGCGTATCATCGGGAGGGTTGTCCCACGATTTGCGTGGCTTTCTTGTTGTGCTCACCGGATCTCGCCCGACGAAATGAAGGACCCAGTCCTTGACCAACCGCGCTTTCTCCTGTTGCGGATGCTTGGCCGCGTTCTCCCTGTCCAGTCGCCGGGTTGAGTAATGGCCGGTGCCGTCGCTCCTCCACAGGAGGTTGACTCTGGTCAGTCCCCTGCGCAGGCTCTGCCCGTAGACCTTGCCCCGAAAGACGTGCAAGGCGACGTTCTCCATGAGGACAACATCCTGGCGCCGAAGCCGGACGACGCTGCTCTCCTCGGCCTGGCTGGCGGAGAGCCAAAAGGTAACGGCGAAGCCGGTGGCGCTATTATCGCCGACAAGCAGCTCAACGAGCGAGAGCCTCTGGCCCCAGCGTGTGGTGACTGAACGGGGCTGGGCTATAGATATGACGCCGACGATGAGGTTGAGAGAGACGGTCTGTGGTTGGAGGGCGACGATTCGTTTGGCCCGTGGAACGTCCTCTAGGTCGGACAGGTGGAGGGGGACCGGGTCCGCGGGCATAACGGAGCTGAGATTGGCTGAGAGGGCGGTCTCGTCGTCGACGGCCACGCTGTCGTCGAGCGGCTGGGAAGAGGGATGGTGCTGAGCCAGAGAGTGCTCACAAAACTGCGTCCACGCGTCCTCTGCACTCGTGTCGTCCCGAGAAAGCAGGGGGTCTGAGACATCGGCGGTGGTGAACAAGTCGGGACTGGCGTGCAGGGAGGCGTCGAGAGCGTCGTGGCGCTGGCTGAGCATCGTCAGACTGCGGGCAAGCGGGATGGAGCGCCAAGCAACATGGGTCGGCTGCGAGGGGATGTCGCCGTCTGCATCGGAAGAAAATGAGTCGTTGGGCAAGCGGAGGAGGGTGTGGAAGGGCTCGTCGAATCGGGTGACGGTGCATGAGGACATGTCGTCAAGGGCCGAGGGCGGTGGCGCGCCGGCCATTAGAATCACCTTGGGCGTCGACATGTTGGACGGGGCGAGCGGAGCATGGTCGAGTCCGCGATGTGCTTGCGGCCTTGATTGAGCAACTTTGAGAAGAGGCTCTCGAGAAGTGGAAGGTTTGCTCGCGTGGGTTTCCGGCACCCAATAAGTTGTGTGTCGGGTGTGTGTGTTGTATTTTTCGTCCAGCGGCCTTTAGGCCGCTCAGGTCCCCGAGACGGGGCACAGGACGTGCTGAGCTAGACTATCTAGAATTCCTGCCACCGAAAGGCCACCCACCAGGGCCCCCGCGGCCAGTCCTCCCAGATGTCCATCCAGCATTTCATAGGCTCTTTGGCGCTCCTTGTCGAAGCCTGTCTCCCGTCAGCGGGACTTCCAGGCGCGTGGCAATCGCCACAATGGTCAACCCTTGGTTTTTCCGGTCAGAATTCTCTCGCCCTTTGCTAAGGCTGCTGTCGCAGTCCATGCTCCAGTAACCAAGCGATGGAAATAGCGAGGAGCGGCGGCAGGAAAACCTCAGAAGGAATCAGAGGCTGTCGCGCAGCTTGCCTTCAGGGAGAAAACCTCCGCGACCGGCCACCGTTGTTTAGAAGGGCGGACCTTCCAATACCCACAGCTCCTTGGTTCCGAAGAGAGCCATGAGGTCCGAGTGGACGTGTTGTCGAGACCGGCTTCGCAGAGGAATATGAACTCTCCTAAGGTCTTCCTCTGTGTTGTTAGGGTCACGATGGACCCCGCAGCTGAAGCGCGGTCGGGTCGCCTGCAAATCTGGCCCCAGCTAGCAAGCCGCTAACAGCCCTCCAGGGGACAGAATTTTTACAGGGGAGAGTTGAGTTGTGTGTCGGGTAGCCCCAGGGTCCAGGGTCCAGGGTAGGAACTTTGGCTTGACTGCCCGGGGGCCGACCGCTGGGCCGGCCGAGGCCCGCGGTGACATCCACCAACCCCCCACCCTCTACAGCTCTCTTCATCTACTGTACGCCTCCATCGACATGTCTTGCCGATGCGCACCTCTCTCATCCAACCCGTACATATCACTGACACATCTCCCCCCTGAGCTTATGTCTTGAACATTTGTCAGGCCGGACACATCTTCCTCTCGAACCTCCGTGTCCCCCCACCACGACAAGCCCTTCGACGGCAACCATGTCGTCGGCCATCTTCAACATCGTCGAGCACTTCATCGACGCCTCGCACATCAGGGAGTACCCGCGCGCCACGGCCCAGTCGCAGGACGAGAAGCTGCTGCTGCACGTCAAGCAATACGTTCCCCGGGACAATCCCAGTCCGCAGAAGGGCGACCTGACCATCATTGGAGCCCACGGCAATGGCTTCCCAAAGGTTGAGTCGCCTCCGGGGATTGCTTGGTGGGAGACAAGAAACTCATGTGTTTTTGAACCGCCTTAGGAGCTCTACGAACCGTTATGGGATGACTTCTGGCGCGAGGCGGAGCGGAGGGGGGTGCGAATCCGCTCCATCTGGATCAGTGACGGTGCGTGGCAAGGCCGGAGCGGTGTCCTCAACCAAGGGAAGCTGGGTAATGACCGTACGTCTCGGAATCCCCCTTTGTCTTTCGCATCACAGTATGTGCTTCCTACTGACGAGCCTCCCAGCGTCGTGGTTCGACTATGCCCGCGACATGGTCCAAGTCATCAACACCTTCCGCATGCCACGCCCCCTCTTCGCCATCGGCCACTCGTTCGGGGCCAACGCCCTCGTCAATGTCGCCCTGATGCACCCACGCTTCTTCAACGGCCTCGTCCTCCTCGACCCCGTCATTGGCCACTTCGACTCCAGCCCCGAGTACCTTGTCCAGGGCCCTGCCGCCCTGAGCATCCACCGTCGCGACGTGTGGCCCTCGCGCAAGGCCGCCGCCGACGCTTTCAGGCGCAGCGGCTTTTACCAAGCCTGGGATCCCAGGGTCCTCGACAGGTGGATCGAGCACGGCATCCGGCCCGTGTCGGGCAACGAGGATGTCGACGGCGAGGTGACGCTGGCCACGTCCAAGCACCAGGAAGTCTTCACCTACATGCGCCCAAGCTGGCCCGCCTACGACGCCAAGGGCACCATCCTCGTCAACCCGGAGCTGGCGCCCGATCTCGACACCGGCCCCGGCCACCGCTGCTCCCACCCGTTCTACCGCGCCGAGGGCGCCGCTACAATGGCTCGTTTGCCGAATGTTCGGCCCGGCACCCTCTACATCATCGGCGCCAAGAGCGCGTCGGCGGCGCCCGACATTTGCGGCGACAGGGTGGCCCTCACGGGAAGCGGGCCCGGCGGCAGCGGTGGCGTCCGCGCAGGCCGCGTCAAGGAGGTTGTTCACCCGGACTACGGCCATCTCATCCCCATGGAGGCGCCCCTCTTCTGCGCCGCCGAGGCGGCCGCGTGGGCCAAGACGGAGCTGGACCGGTGGTGGGCTGAGGAGCGGCGCTACGACGAGTGGGCTAAGAAGCCCCTGGCCGACAAGGTCATGGTGAGCGATGAGTACAAGAGGCGCTTAGGCGTGGCGGATAGAAACACAGGCAGGACGGGGGCCAAAATATAGGAAGCACATTTTTAGTCACTGTTGAGCTCTCGCCAGTCACCAACGCTTGGGCCATGGAGCATAAAAACCTAACTTTCTTTGCGCTATGATGTCCGCAGAACACATATTCTCACCGGTGCTGATTAGATACTCCCTGATGCAGGCCTGTCCACGACTGTGCTCGCCCACTCCCGCGACTGAGCATCCAATCCTTTACCGGGGCTGTCCATGACGAACCCGAGCGAGCGTTTCGCGCGTCGGCGACAAAGACAAAACAGCAAGATTGAAAAATAAAAAATAAAGATCCATCGTCTGCCGCCCAAGAATCCTAGAGACGACTCCAGAGCCGGCCCAGCACAGGAAATTCCTAACCCGCCATCAGTTTCGAACTCGCCCTTGTCCAATTGTGTTCTTAAAAAAGAAACAGCAAGAAGGAAGCCAGGGTCAAACTCGGAAAGCGCCTTGGCATCGGCCTAAATGTAGTACATGGTGTCCTTGAGTGACTCGTGGACCTGGCGGCTCGCGGCGGGAGAGGCCTTGCCGCCGGTGGAGACGCTGTCGGTGTCGCTGGCCTCGAAGATCTCGGGCCGATGGGCGCGGGCGCGCTCGCACACAATGTCGGCGTAGTAGGCGGGCGGGCAGATGCTGACGGCCTTTGTGGCGCGGCCGTACAGGTAGCACAGCTCGTGGGTGAGGCGCTCGAGCTCGTTGGCGGCGGCGGACTTGTACTTTTGGCGGAAGATCTCGTCGAGGATGACGGTGTAGTGGGCCGGGCGCGCGGTGCCCTTGAGCGCGTGGTGGGCGGTAAGGAAGAAGTCCCAGTACCGCGCCTGCGTGACGCCGCGGTCGACGACGGTGCCGTTGCGGATGTTGCCCGAGTCGGACATGGACTCATTGCTCGTGGGGAAGAAGCGTGTCTGGTGGCGCTTGACCGAGACGACAATCGTCAGCCGCGGCGGCGACGCCTTGGCCGGGTACTTGGCGCGGCACGCCTGCCGGATCGACGGCAGCTCCTGCTCGAGCACCTGGGAGAACTGGCCCTCGGACACGCCGTCGCGGAAGATGACAATATTGTCCGGGAAATGGCCCTGGTTGTGCCGCTGCCACAGCTCCAGCCGCGACTTGAAGGCGTCGACGAGCTGCCCGCTCAGCATCTCCTGCTTCGACGGCTGCTCCCACGACACGGCGGGCCACTGCGCCAGGTCCTTGTCGACGCTCGCCACGAGCCCGACCAGGCTAGGCGCCTCCCGCGCCTCCCGCCCCGTCGTCATGTTGGTCGGGTGCGTCACGTCGTAGCCAGCCACCATGGTTTTGCCCTCCTTGAGCAGCCCCACGTCGTCGCGGAGTCGGTGGTTGACGCCGCCGGCTTTAAGGTTGACCTTAAGGCCCACGTTGGCGTAGTACATGAAGTTGTTGGGCTTGAGCAGGTGCTTGGATGTGACGACGCCGGTATGGATGCCAAAGGTGCAGTCGCCTAGGCTCTTGATCTTCGAGTAGAGGCCCTGGCTGTCCTTTTCCGTCAAGACAAAGAAAACGTACTGGATCCGGTTATTCTTGGCCCACTGGAAAAAGTTTTCGAGCCCGTCGCTCATAGCTCGGTCCCAGCTCGTGAACATCTTGCCATCGCCCGGCACCACGGGCGTATCCTTAATCCTAATGCCCATACTGCTGCCCAGGAACTTGGCAAAGTCCTTCATGACAGGGACCTCGATGATAGGGCTATCGCTCCTCTTCATGACGTTGAGAAAGGTCCAGCGCTCAATCATGGCTCCGGGCTTGACAACCCGCACGTTCCTCATATTCCAGCTGCCATTGACAGGCGGCACGTCGGCCCGCTTCTGCTGGTTGTTTAGATAGCTGATCATAGGCACGTTGAGGACACGGCCTCGGACTGTGAGGAGGCTCTTGTCGACCGAGAGGCCGAAGCGGTTGAGTCCCTCGTCGTCCAGTCCGAGCGTCTTGCGGCCATCGGCGCTGATGGACATGGCATTGGCATACGGGGAGCGGCACGCCACATCCAGCATGGCCGTCGTCTCGTTCATGGTAAGCCGGGCCTTGACCGACTGGCCCGGCTGGATCTCGATGACCTCGGCGGGGAAGAGCGTGGGCTTGTCTGCGCGACCCAGGTTGACCAGCGGATAGTCCTTGAGCGTCCTCTTGTACTCTGCAGGCAGGCGTCAGTTTGCGATGGCCAACATTCTTCAGGGATAACAGAACGGGGCATAGATGTGGGAGGAGTTGGGGCAAGACTCACTCGTCTTAAAATAGTCAAAGACAGAAATGTAGCGACCCGCTCCTTTGCCATCATTCAGGAAAAACTGGACCTGCTTGGGCCCGGGGTACTCGTAGTTAGGGGCAAACTTGAGGGGCTTGCTGTCCGAGGGCGTCTGGCGAGACAGCTCGGACTGGCTTACGATGCCGTGAATGGACTTTGTCCTGCGGACCTCCTCGCCATTAGACAGCATCATGTCGACCCAGACGCGCGTCCTGGGCATGAACTTGGCAAAGGCCTTGACCTTTCTCATGGCCTGGTTATTGAAGGCCTGTGTCGGTTGGATCTGGAACCTGTCAAAGAGGTCGGCGAGCTTGCCCGAGGCGCGGAAGACGCCATGGCTGACATTGGCATTCAGAAGCAGCCGACCGGTGCCAAGGCGGGCCGACTGGAAGAAGCCGCGGGCGGCGATAAGCTGGTGAAAGTCCTGGAAGAGATTTGTTGCGGCCTCGTCTCTGCCAAAGGGGAAAAAGCGGGCGCTGCCAACGGCCGAGATGTCGTGCAGCTTGGAACGCGGGCCGTGGCCGAGGACGACGTTGAGGGCGTCGACGACGTCGGGATGCTTGGGGAAGATGCCATCGCTTGGGGCCTCGTTCATGGTGGCAACGTAATTGAGCAGGGCGTCGAGGGGGGCCTCGGTCGGGCCGTGGATGGTGGCATCAATGACATCCCACTTGTCGGCACTCGTCTCAACGGGCAGGCGGAAGCGGACGGGGTTCTCGGCTAGCTTGAGCTTCTGGAGCGAGACGAGCTGGCTCTTGTACTCGGTCGCGAGGACAAGGGTCTTGTCGGCTGCCTTGAGAGTGGCGAGCAGCTCGCGGACGGCGAAATAGAGCTTACGGCCCTTGACCTCCTTGCTCTGGGGCTTGGACGGCTTAGACGGCTTCTCAGAGGTGCTCTCGGTTTCAACATGGACAAACTCAAAGTGGTACTTGTACAGCACCGTGGGCTTGACGTTGACGTTGAAGTAATTGGCCCATAGGGTGACGGCCTGACCGTTTGTGCCAAAGGCCGGCCGCAAGGGAAACACATCCGTCGACCTAGCCTGGAGCGGAGGGCCTCGAATGTCGGCCTTTGCCATCTGCGAGGCCAAGCCGGCGGCGGAGGAAGCCTGGCCCTTGATGAGGCGGTCCTCCAGGTTGGTTATAGCAGCGTCGGGCTGCGGGAAGGATCCGTTGACGCTGCGAGCGTGACGCGTCTTGTCAGTGGACTGAGTGTCAAGGAATGCCGGAGACGGGGAAACATACTTATATGCCAACTCTGTCGTGGTGTCGCGAGGCCGGCCTCCACGGCCGCCGCGGAAGCCACCTCCGCGTCCACCGCGGTCGCCACCATCCCCGCGACCGCGATAGCCACCTCGGCCTCGGTCACCTTGACCGCCGCGGTCATAACCGCCGCGGCCGCGATCTCCATATCCACCTCGACCGCGGTCAGAGTAGCCGCCCCGGTCTCCGCCGCGGCCGCGTCCACCGCCGCCGGCTCCACGGCCGCCCCGAGCGCCGCGATCTGACATTGCAAGTGGTAAATCTATCTCAAGATTGGTGTTAACGTAAAGACAAGTCGAGCAACGGCTGTTGAGAGAGGCAGGGTATTGCAAGAAATGGCGAGGCCTTGGGTGTTTATATATGTGTACTCATGCGTAGAGTGAAGGGGACGAGCGGTGTGGCCGTGAGCAAGCAAAGTAAGAGCTGTTTGCGCAGGTTTGTGAAGGGCAGGGGTGGGAGAGGCTCAAGGCTGCTCAGTCCAGTCACGGCTTCACGGCGTGAAGAGGAGGGACGTGTGCGAGGCAAGCACAGGTGGAGAGTGAGTCGGAGAGCGTCCGCTGTTAAGGCTAGAGGTTTGCTGCTCGGGGGCGATGTGGAGAAGAGCGCCGGGTCCGGGGTATTTGAGTGAAAGAGGAGAGAGGCGAGCAGAGCAGAGGAAGAATGATGGAGGAGAAAGAGGGCAAGGTGTCCAAGGCGGCGTCTTTTAATGGCGACTGGCGAGGGCACCGACGGGCTTTGTTCACGCACGCTGGATGGCCTCCCGCAGGGCTCTCAACATCATTCGCCCGCCGTTCGCGTAAGGGACTGAGAACAGGGCAGAAGGCGGCTCGGAGTTGAAACAGCAAAAGCGCAAACGCAGCCTCGCCTTCAAACTGCGGGTCGACGTCGCTGTCTTCCGAACCGTTGTCCACAAAGGGGGGAGATTCATCGGAATGGGGCGGGCCGACTGTTGCAGGTCGAGGTACCGAGGTACCTACTCCGTGCCGGGGACTGTGAACTGCCGCCTGACCGCTCAACAAGTGCCGCAAGTTTTGAACAAACTCCAACCAGGTAAGTCACGGCGTGCGCACGCAAATGCACTGTACTGTACTGTCACTGCACTTCCTTATCCCACACGAGGCTGGACAACCATGATGCTCTGCTCCGCTAAGCTTCTTTATGACCCGCTCCCTTTCACTTTGACGGCGGCCAGCGCCTAATTACCTATTATGTATGATGCGCGGTTGGTTTCCCGACGAAATGCCAAGGCGGGCGACAGCGTTTGACGTCGGCAGTCGACGATGTGCCACACACACACGCACACGCACGCAGGGCCATTCCAATAAAACGGGACGCACTCCGCAGGGTGGGAAGGGGGCGCTGTTTGCTGTGCTTCTGCTTTGCTGTGCTTCTGCTTTGCTGCTAATTACGCGCCTCTCCCGTTTAACCCATGTATTCATCGTTCTTGATTCGCCACCTAAGTACGTACCGAATTTACCTACACTACCTGTAGGTAACAGTACTACAGATACTTAGCCTAGGTATTCAAACGCCACCCGCCCGACCCCTGCTTGCCGTTGCCCGCTGCTGTGAAGGTCGAGGTACGTACTGTTCAAGGAAGAGCTCCTGCAGCACTGCCGACGACTACGGAGTGCATCCCTGCAGATGGCCCCACCTGCCCCTCCGCCTAATTAACTACAGCAGACACCTCTGAATCACTGAAGCAGGCACCGCCTCACTAGAAGCACCCAACATCTCCTGAAGGATAAAAACCCCGTCCACTCCTCACATCTTCAGAAAAGCCCCACCGGGAGACGACATCAACAACGCATCAGCAGCCCCTTCACGATGAATACCCAAGTCGTAGACCCTTCTCTTTGTCTACAGTGTCCATCCACGTTATACACTCTTTCCCTGACTTGGGACACACGATGATTGAAGTCTTGATGAACACCATCTAACAAGGACTTGGTTATGACCATGCCCCAGCGGGAAAACGGCCGGCCAAGACACCCAAGCGGCGAAGCTCAATTTTTCCAGCTACCGGAAGGGAATATTCGGAGCTCTACGTCAGCTCCGACACGGACGCCTTAGGCGCACAGAGACCGAGGCCACCAACGCCGCAAAGAGCTACAGGCTGCTGCCTATTGTCGGCCTCAAGCACCCTCAGACCATGGAGGAGAACTCGAATTTCGGCGCTCTCGACTATTCATGGGCCATGGTCCGGCTCGACCCGGTCGTCCCTACGCTGATCGCGGCTGTACAGCAGGCGCGGTAGGTCTTGGGTATCAGCCCGATCGCTGCTCGCGTCTTGCAGCTCTGCCTGAAGTATGTCTATGATGAGAGGGGGTCTTTGTCGACACCCCCTGGGTCCAAGAGTAGGTGACCGCTGTTAGTCTGTCTTTCCCTGCTCTTCATTACGGTCGCCTCATTCAGACCGTAATGAAGAGCCCTTAATCTTGGCCCTGTTACCCTGCCCGATTCATCATGGTTAGAATTAAGTCCCTTATTTAAGTCGTAATGAAGTGGCCCCTCGAGTCAGCCTCTCACGAGCCCGCCTCTCCGTGCGCGATACGCCACTTTGAGCAGTACTGATAGGGGATCGTTCTGAAGGGTGGCAGATATTAATCTCTTCGGGGACATCATTCGTGACACGCGAAAGCCGCAGATGACTTGACATTACGCAACGTGTGCATCGACATCACCAAACCCGACACCTGGGGAGCGCTTCCAACAATCGGAGGGATCCGGAAAGGTGACTGCTGGGAGACGAGTGGTCCACAGCCTCTCCGCCTGTGTCCTGCATCTATAGTTCTTCAACGGCGCTGAAGATACAAGCGACAGAGCGATGATCCCTGCTGTTGAAAATGGAGTAGGATGAGATCGGCGACCCCAATGAATAGGTACGGCATCCAAGCCGACAACACTTGTCTGGGACACTTCGTGGTAACCAGCCAGGAAGAAGTACGAGGTCTTCTGGCACCAGTGGGACTACCTCGTCAATTTCCAGCACGTCGACGACGCGCACGAAAGAGACCTTTTGGCGGCTTTTCTAGAGCTCCAATCCAGGCTCGCGGACGAAACCCATGATAAATTCTTTAGGGACGCAGTTAGATCTCTGGCAAACACCAAGGACAAGACCAGTCTTTATCCCAGGATGCCCCGGCGCGAGAAAGTCGACATATGCGACGGAAGTCTGCGACGCAGTGATCGCAGGACCTGTGAGCAGTGGCTGGGCCAAGCCCGAGTCCCAAACAGCTGTCCCGACCAATGTCAAAAGCGACGATTATGAAGAAGCATGACGCAGCGCGATCGTCAAGAAATGACGGAACTCCAGACACTCTGTCGAAAGCAGAAGATAGAGGCAGCCAAGCTCCGTGTAATGGAAAGTCAAGCAAACGAAGGCTGCTGGAAACAGATAGAACATTGCATTATCAGGTTGGTTACAGTAAAACTATTTAGTCAATCTAAGAGGCTATAAATAGACTATAAATTAAGAGCAGTATATATAATATCATACTTACACTCTCATTCTGTTGTTACAAATAAAGACTTCTTGCCGTTGCTGCGCCGCCAGCTGTTGAGGCCATCAACAGATCAGTGGTTGTCCCATGGCTTACCGCTCAATGGCAGGTTGTGTCCACATCGCACAGCCCGAGAGAGAAACAAAGCCAAGCCCAATGGCAAGAGACGCGTTTGGCTTGCCCAGAGTGCATGAGTGTGTGATACAGAAATCGTCGGCTGCAACGAGTGACCAAAGTATCCTCGACTTCAATACCCCTACTCCTCCCTACCTTGTTCCGCAGAAGTCTCCATCGCCAGCTTCAGCCTCAATTTGTCCTCGATGCCGACGTCCGTCGAGCCGCCCCTCTCGCCCTTCACATCGCTTTGCGGCGGCCCCAGATACGTGGACCGCAGGTCGCCGAGATCCAGCACCAGCTTCTCCAGGATCATGTTGGCCTTGCGGAACCGTATCTCCAACAAGTGTTCGCCCGCGCGCACGAGACCAAGATTGTGATTCTTTCTCCAGACGCAGTCCATCACCGCTCGGTTCCAGTCCCTGGGCAGGCCGTTGCCGTTTCCAGGATCATCCTCAGTGAGTCGGTGCTTCTGTACCGCTCCGTCGTCCCACCGCACATCGTACTCCATCCGGCTTTTGGGATCCGTCTCCAGCGTCATGTTGAATTGCAGCTCCAAGTTGGCGTTGTCGCGCTGCGAAAACACGTAAACCGGATAGCGCAGGAACGGCAGCTCGTCGGCTCTGCCAAAGTCTGTGTCGTTGGGCAGTGTCACAGACCCGGCCAGCGGGCGACCAAGCGTCGGCAGATGAATGTAGGGCGCCCTTACCCAGTTACCCGCGTCGATGGCCAGGTGGCCGCTTGTCTCGACGAAGCCGGTGAAGCCGTCTGGCACTCGGCTGCTTCGAACCGTCAAGTGTACCTTCTCATAGCCGTCGAGGGTGCCGATAATCTCAATGTATGTCATTTCGTCAAACAACGGAGGCACGGCAGACCAGTCAACGGTGACAATCACCCTCGTGTCGTCATCGCTGGGTTCTAGGTGCCCCTGGTGCCGTGAAAGTTTGATCCAGTCATACTGTGGCTTGGCAGTCCAGTCAAAGGCCTTGGTGCCCTGGTGAAAGACCTCAAAGTACCGAGTCTGAGGCCCGTAGGGCGTAATGAATGGCAGCGTGACGCCGGGCTCGAGCCATTTGCGCGACGGATGAGTTCTGTCCGAGTCCTCGTTGATGTGACCGGGATGGACGCCCTCGATCCCTTCAACCGCAATTCCCATCTGCCCGACACTCGGGTTTGAGTCCTCTCTCGTCTGAACATAGCAGAGCCCATCAATCATGTTGCGATATGGCTGCCCACCGGTGGGCCCATACCCGTAATGAGGCTGTCGAAGATAGTGGTTCCATTTGCCATTGGAGATGGCATGATACTCTTGGGTCAGGGCATGGTCATCGTCGAGGAGTTTCAGACACCGGTAGAAGAGCGTATTGGTCGTGTTCCGACGCTGTTTCGCGAACAGCTGGTTTCGATACTGGGTCACGCGCAACAGAGTGCAGAGATGCGATGCCCTGATCGGATGAAGGACCAGTTGGAAAAAGGCCGACTTTTGCTCGTCATTGAGCTGAGAGTATATCTGCGCCGCATCCTTCTCCAGTCGACTCCAGCGTCCGACGACGGTATCCGCCTCGTGATGCTTGAGAAGAAGAAACGTGTTCGGGTCAATGTGGTCCTGTTTCCGAAGGGCGACCAGACGATCAAAGTCATACCAAGCCTTGGCGATGCCTGCCGCGTGCTTTTCGCCAAACTCCCGCGTAGCTAGATGCCTGAAGTAGTCGTTGAAGGAGTTGGCACTGATAGACTTGACGTTCCAAGCTAGATCAAAGGCGAAACTCATCGGAACCTCGATGGGCTTGAGATCGCCCACGTTGAAAACCCACAGGCGGTTGGAGCCTCGAGCATAGGCCAGCTGCAGCTGATGCCATGCCTTGCCCTGCCGTGGCCGTTAGCGCCATGCGTCGCAGAAAGCTTCATGCGCACCCACCAAGGTGTTGCTGTTAATCCATCTATAGCACCGCGGGTAGCCAGTGTACTGAAAGTGATAGTAATACTGCGCAAAGGTCAGCGCTGCTGAGACTCGGAAGAAGAAAAGCATCACCCACTCCAGAGCCACCGGATCTCTTTGCCTCGTCTTCGTTGGGAAGCCGACGAAGCGACCCAAAGTTGTCGTCTGCAAAGAGAATCGTCACATCGTCGCCGGGCAGCTGAAGCCCGCCGTCATAAAGCCCCTGCACTTCGTTATAGAGGGCCATCAGTTCTGCGACAGAGTAAGCTTGGACCGCCAAGGCAGGGCAACAGAGCTCGTACGCGTGACCCCGTCCTCGCTCCCGTACGTCTTCTTGATGATATTTCTCTGCGTTTCCAGCACCTCCTTTAGTATCCTCTGCGGATCTCTTCCGTTGATCGGCGCGTCGCCATCACCTCTCATGCCTAACGTCACGTACGACTGGTAGGGCCTCGCCCTTTCGACGCCCTCTTCAAAGTACCGCGTCACCTTCTCCCGGTTCCTGTCCCAGTCCCAAGTTCCATCTGGCTGGGTAGAAGTCCACTCACTGGCGGCCCTCTGCATAGGCTCATGGTGTGAGGTCCCTATAACTATTCCATACGTATCGGCGAGCGCCTGGTTCTTGGGGTCATCTACGAAGAAAGACCGTCCCGGATAGGGGTAACCTCGCCACATGGCGGGCCACATGAAGTTGGCCTTGAGCCTCAACAAGAGCTCGAAGACGTAGTGGTACAAGATCGAGTCGAACTTGGGTCCAAACTTCTCTTGGGCCCACGAATCCATGCCGGGTGACTCATCGTTGATGAAGATGCCGCGATATTTGACACTGGGCTCACCGTTAAAGGTCGCAACCGGCAGGGCATATATTGACCCATGCTTTTTGGGAGGCACATCTGCCCACCAGTGCCAACTGCGCCGAGTGAGACGTAGACTTTGCTATCGGTCCTGTGGGAACTTACGGTGAAACACCAATCTGCTCGGAGAGAGAGTAGGTGCCGAATATTGCGCCTCTCATGTCGCTGCCAACAATTACAAGACCGTTGTCGTAACCCTCCTTTGGGTTGGTCACGCTCGTGGTCATCCATGACTCCCATTTACCGTCGACCTGGCTAGTATCGAAAGTTTTGTTGTCTTGCAACTTCTTGATCGTAGGCGACCGGGAGACGGTTCCGATGATGATGCACGATTTGGATACACGAACCGGGCTTGGACCTGCCACTTTTTCGTTGCCGCTTGTGGCTCCGGTAACTTTGGCGAAGTCTTTGGCAAGATTTCGGGCAGCTATGTGGATGCCTTCAAGCTCTTCTCGGTCGACGAATATATCGGCGCCCACCAGGCTGAAGCCCTGCCCAGGCTCGAAGGCGACAACTGGCCGCTCAAACATGATGACGGAGGCACACTGCTGAGGATTTAACGCTTGACAGTTCTAGAAAGGGGGCGCAATCACGCTTTTGTAGTCGAGGGAAAAGAACGGCAGCGGCTTCAACCCCGGAAAGCTATCAGGCGGTCATTGATTGATGGTTTTACACGCCACGAGGCCGGACGGGAAGCGGACAGAGATCACGCTGCATAAATATCTTGGCGCTTGGTCCAATGATGCCGACAAGGGGCGAAGACGACAGCCCGCGTCTGTCCGCGCGAGACACCCAGGCGCGGGCTGAAGGAAAACCGCCAAAAATCCAACTTGGATTCCCCCACCTCCTGGCATGGCTGATGACATTCGCTACATGAAAAGAAGCAAACAGGGCGTCTAGTCAACTCGTATGTCTTATGGTGAGAACGGTACGCCCTTGTCTTGCATAATTACCAGTACTCCGTAAGCGCTGACGCCTCATTTTCCCCGCAACCTAGGCAGCCCGGAGCACGGGAAACCAAAGCGTTGTCAGGCCGTCAGGGGCCGAGTCAACTCGAGATGTGACCAGCGGTTGCAACGGCCAGAATGGCCTCTTCGAGGCTTAGAACATGGTGAACGTGAATGCCGTCCTCCTCGAGCATCTGACGGCCGGGGTTCTGGCCGACAAAGGTTTCCGGCTCGCAGACTCCGATATACACCTCCTTTATCCACGCGCTTTGGCGCCGGATCCTGTCGACGCACGACATCTTGCCGCTAAGACGCTTGAAGCATGGCTCCATGGTGGTATAGAGGGCATGAGGGCTCTTCATCACCCCCGCGAGGCCCTCTTCTGTAGTGGAGTGTTGCGCCGCCAGCTTGAGCAGGCAGCACTCTTCTGCGTGTGTGTTGCCGGGACATTCGAGCGTGTAACCACTGGCAGCGATGCCATGGTCATCAAGCCTAACCAGGATGGCACCGACACAGAAGTTGCTTGGTTTCGGAGGAGAATTCTTGGCCAAGTCTAGAGCCTGCAGCATCGCCGCCCTGTGATCATCAGCCGTTCTGGCGCCCATGGCGAGGACAGAAGAAGTGAGACAAGGAGATACGATGTTGTGGTTGGTTGGTTGGTTGCTTGTGTGCGAGGAACCAACGACCGCTGGCGCTTACATAATACTGGACCGAGGGTCCGCTGACGTTGGCGAGCTACGTCGCAGCTTTCGCCGAGTCGCAGTACTCCGTACGGTGCGGGGAGATTGGCTGATGAATAAGTAGTCTGCTAACAGCGCTTTCTGGCTGCCCCCTCACTGCCCAGGGCGCGTCTTAACGCGTGGTCCGATCACACTACCCTCCTCGCTCCCCTGCCGCAGTCTTGAGGCCCACGCCACGCCGCCACGGTCGCGCCAAGATGTCAGACGCCGAGGATGCCGGCTTCGAATGCGAGCCTCCCGCTGTCGAGCCGTACGAGGTGCTCGGACTTGATCGCTCGGCCACGGCGGACCAGATCAAGAGCGCATACCGCAAGGCTGCACTCAAGAATCATCCTGGTAGGCGGTGGTGACACGACGGCCGACCGTGACGTTGGCTAACTGGGCCGACACAGACAAGGTGCCGGACCATCAAAAGGCCGCAGCACATGAGTCGTTTCAATCCATCGCCTTTGCGTACGCGGTGCTCTCCGACCCAGCCAGACGGAAACGTTACGACGCGACGGGCTCAACGGCAGAGTCCATAGTGGACTCAGAAGGATTCAACTGGAGCGACTTTTACCGTGAACAATACAAGGACTCGGTATCGGCAGATGCAATCAGGAAGTTTGCCAAAAAGTACAAGGGCTCGGACGAGGAAAAGGACGACCTTTTGGTCGCCTTTGAGGAATGCGAGGGAGACTTGGATCAAGTGTATGAAAGGGTCATGGTCAGCAACGTGGTGGAAGACGATGCCCGATTCCGCCGCATTATTGACGAAGCCATCGAGAAGGACGACGTGCCCGCCTTTGCCGCGTACACCAAAGAAAGGAAGAGGAAGCGCGCAGCCCGGCTGAAGGTGGCCAAGGCCGAGGCGGCCGAAGCGGAAGACTACGCCAAGGAGCTCGGCGTCCACAACAAACTCTTCGGAAACAAAAAGAGCAACAAGTCAAAGGGGAGCTCGGAGGGTGACCTGGCCGCGCTGATCCAGAAGAGGCAGCAAGACCGGTCGGCCAACTTCTTGAATCACCTGGCGGAGAAGTACGGGGCCACTGGTGCCAAGGGGCGCAAGAGCAAAAAGCGACAGCTGGAAGAGGAGCCCTCGGAGGAAGCGTTTCAGGAAGCCGCAGCCAAGCTGAGGAAGGGATCCGATAGCGGGGCCGCGTCGGGCTCGAAGTCGAAGCGGTCGCGCAAGTGACATGACTTGGGAATGGAACGACTGGAGTTTGGAGGGCATCGGGCGTTATGGATTTAATCTTAATCACATGGACTCGCCGGGAGATGCAGGGAGCACCTCGGACAGTACCATATTGAGCACGAGAGTAAACATACGGCCTGTCAGTTTGGACGAGTCCCATGGCTTTTTTGTCTTGACAGTCGCTCAAGAACAGCCTTGAAGAAGTTCGTGGCCGGACAAGACCTTGACGTGGGGTCGGCCAGGTCACGCGGGGTCGCGTCGCGGGGCGCTTGATTGCTGCAGCAACCCTATAATGATGTAGTCGCGTACTCCGCATTTCTTGTCAAGTCACCACGGAGCCAAATGATCACGCCTCGCCAGCACCACGGTGGCCTCGCACCATTGCGTGCATCACGGCGCGATCCGTAGCATGTCCAGCGAATCAGCCATGCCATGCACGAAGCCTCTCGGCCCGCCATCTACCCCCGGTACTGCTTCCACCTGTCGCCGACGGTCAATACCTGGTGTCTGCTGCGCGCGTCCGAGATTCACCTTCTCGAGCAACACGCCGGCTTTCAAGGCAAGTTGTTGGTCAGGGGTCTGGAGTCACCCCCAGGTCGCTAACACGACAGGCTAGGAGAAAACTTCTTCTTCTACCAGAATCTACCGATCAAATGGGTGCGCATAGTCGGCGTCGTTGTTGCCGTCGAGGACTTTGCTGGTCCCGGCAAGAACTCTACCAGTCGACGCGTGTACACCGTGGATGACAGCAGCGGGGCTTGCATCGAGGCTCTGCTTCTCGTGCCGGCAGAGACGGACAAGCCCGGAGGCATGGCGGACAAGAAGGGACTCCAGGTGTCGCCGCCCTACCAAGACCTTGACGTTGGTGCCGTGGTCGACATCAAAGGCGGTCTATCGACCTTCAGAGGCGAAAAACAAATCAATATTGAGAAGACGGTCTGCTTGAGAGGCACTGCGCAGGAGGTGGCTCTGTGGGAAAAGAGAGACAAATTCCGCCGAGACGTGCTCGACAAGCCGTGGGTGCTTCGAGACCGCGACGTTCGCAGATGCCGCAAAGAGGCGGAGAAAAGCGAGGCGGGCGCCGAGCGCAAGAGGAAACGCCTCGAGGCCATGACAACGGTGCGGAGTGCTGGGAAGCAGGCGGCCGAGACGAAGGCGAAGAACAATGTGGCTGGCAATCTACGAGGCATGATCCGCGGCGGGGCCATGACGGGCAAGTATGACGCTCTGGGGCTATGATGTTTGAGGGTTTGCTACGGGAACAAGGCGCTTGGTGGGTATGTGGTAGCCGTGTTGGTTATTTAACCATGCCAAGAACAAGACGCCCAACAAGGAGCATCTCGGCAAGGACACAGGACCCCCGGGTGACTGACCAAGTGCTGTGCTACCGAGGCCGGAGCCGACGTCTTAGATTCATCGTCATCAGGCACTGCCCATATGCTGACGGCGTCTCACTACGTGCGCATCGGGGCCGCCATGTCAGATGAGATGCGACGCCATGGGGGCCGTGGCTGAGCGCCGCCCGAGACCAATCACGGATCTTGGACGAATATCTCGTGGACGAATCCTCCAAGCTTTGTTCACTGGGCTTACGGCGCCTGTGATGGAGCACGGGGGCCTTGAGATGCGACATCCAGGTCCACCGGGCTCACCTTAATCCGCCGTTGCCTGCCCAAGACGAGACTCACCTTGGCGCAGGGAAGGAAACGGAGGACAAGTCGGACTTACCCTTCCACTCAGGGAAGGCCGGCCACGGGCTCCAGGGAAGGCGCCAAGACTCGTCAAGCCTGCCTCGTCTGGTGAGATCGCCATTGCTCGTGCCACCAGACTCCGGTGATCCTGAAAGCTCGAGGATAAGTATCTCTCTCTTCCGACCTCTCGACCTTCAAGACGACGCATCAGCTTATGCCCACCCTAGGCCCCTAATATATCCCTTAATCAACCTATCATTACAACCATTTTATCATCCCCATTGTCATCTTCTTGGTTGGTCGGCGCCGCTCCGGAATCTGAATCATTCAGGTACGTCCCTTGTGCGTGATGCCCTTGCGAGACATCAACAATGCTTCGCCTTTGATCCAGCGACGCGTGGGAGTGATGCACCTCGGCAAACAGTGCATGGCTTCCGTGCTTCTGGAACGCAACATGGATCGTTGCCTTGCCATCTATTATCTTGGATGTTTCTCCCATTATCTGGGGGCAGCTTGCGGCTCTCGGCACTATCTAGATGGCTTCCAATGTCCATGAGACTCTTGTGCCAGAGTCATCGTCAACACCCCTCATGGACTGGCATCGTCTCCTATCCTTTCTATGCTGGCTAACTGAAGCGCAGGGATCCGTCATCCGAATCAGCTCCTCCAACGGCCCTCGCTCGTCCACGCCGCTGCCTCAAGCAATCCGCCCAGATCACCGTCTGGCCGCTGAACGGCTTCTGCTGACCACGGAATACTGGCACCTCGACACAAACAGCACCACCACTGCAGACACACAGGCGCCTATCTCGTTGACTCAGAAGCCTTTGCGCCCCGGTGGCTCTTCGCTCGACAGTTTGGTGCAAGTCAAAGTCAGGACCAGCAACACCACAGGCCAGATATCGCCAACTCTACCAACCCCGTCAGCTGTATCCCCGAAACTCCACGGCCCAGCCGGAGCGACAGGACCGCTGTGGTTTAACAGCTCTTCATCTACCTCAGCTTCTCTGTCTCAGCCCATCGGATCCACAGAAGCCGTCGAAACTTGGTTGTCACCTACAGCAACAATGGCATCCCCGGACATCTTCGCCCAGCCCATCGATACCAAGGCCCCGCCGTCGTGCATATCGATTCGTCATGATCACCCGGTGCCTCGCAAGGGGATCCAGTCCAAGGCCCCTCTTCAGACCAACAAATTCTACGCCAACTTCTTCCTGGGAGACCAACTGGCCCCGACGTACACGTTCCCTTACTCCCTACAGTGGGCCGGGGGGAAGGGCTCCAGTGCGAGCTGGGGCATGTCCTGCGGCCATGTCGAGGCGCATCAACGAGTGTTCGGCAATGTGAGGTTTAACGAGTCTTCGTCTTACTACCTGAATCCTATTGGGATTCAGTCCATGGTGATATCTGCCAAGGAGCTGGGGAACAAGACGGCGCTCTCGCTCGACAGCATCACGGCGTTCTCGGCACGAGTCCATCTCAGCAAGGACAGCACATCGCCACCGGCAGTCTCGTTCCCGCTTGTGCAGGGGATGCCGTACATCACGGCCCAGTTCGACGGCGCCGTTCCCGTCCTTCAATCGGGAGTATACTTCAAAACCGTAACGCGGGTTACCCGGGATCCCAAGCCGCACGTGGCCAAGTACACATTCAACCTCGAAGACGGAACGACGTGGCGCATGTACGCCTGGAGGACCAAGGGGGATGAGCTCGATCTCAAGGTCGTCAACGACGGGCGGGCCGAGTCGAAGAAGCCCTTCTTCGGCATCATCCAGATCGCCAAGGACCCCCGGACCAACGGATCCGAGGGGTTGCTGGATGACGGTGCTGGCATATACCCAGTGACGGTTGGTCTCTCGGGCTCGACGTCCGGGTCCCGGGGCATCTATTGCTTCAAGTTCCAAAAGGACGGGCACCAGGCCGGGCATCTGTACATGTACGCGCTGCCCCATCACGTCCACTCGTTCGACGACGAGACCAAGCAGCGGATGCAGCAGGTCCAGCTGCAGACGACGACGAAGGGGCTCGCCAGGCTGGTCCGGGGCACCGAGTGGACCATGGTCGAACCGAACTTGCCCGTCTCCATGGGTTTCTCGCCATGGCACCCGGAAAGGGGAAGCATGGATGGCTTGTCTGAGATGGCGAAGAATACGATCCGGGCCGCGGCCGCCAAGGAGATTTCCCAGAACATGATTGCTCAGTCAAATCTGGACTCCATGTACTTCAGCGGCAAGGTGAGTTGGAGGCCCAGAGCACGGAATGGATGGGGACTGACAAGAGCAGGCGCTCGCCAAGTTTGCGACTATTCTGTACGTGGTCAACAACATGGTCGGGGACAAGGCGCTCGCGCAAACGGGGCTCGGGCTGCTCAAAGCGGCCTTTGACATCTTTGCCGCCAACAAGCAAAGGTTTCCTCTGGTATATGAGAGTGAGTGAAACTCTCCTCCGGGAAAGTACCCAGGCTGACGGCGACGCAGCGGCGTGGGGCGGCGCCGTCTCGTCGGCGAGCTATGTCACGGGAGACGCGGGCGTTGACTTTGGAAACACGTACTACAACGACCACCACTTCCACTACGGCTACCACATCCTGGCGGCCGCGACGATTGGCCACCTGGATCCGGACTGGGCCCGGGCGAATGCGGACTATGTCAATACGCTGGTGAGAGACGTTGCCAATCCCAACTCCAAGGACGCGTTCTTCCCAATGTGGCGGAGCTTCGACTGGTATCATGGCCACAGCTGGGCTCACGGCCTCTATGCCGCGGCGGACGGCAAGGTAAGCTCGCCAAGGAAAGTTCTGGGCCCAAAGTGGCCGATACTGACGTGGTGCGTGTGCAGAATCAAGAATCGAGCTCGGAGGACATGATGCACGCGTATGCCCTCAAGATGTGGGGAAAGGTGATTGGCAACGCCAACTTGGAAGCGAGGTGAGTGGTCCAAGATGGAGAAGGGAGGTGTGATGATGACAGCTGGGGACAGGGGCAACCTGCAGCTGGCGATGATTGCGCGCAGCCTACAAGTCTATTACCTGTACGAGAAGAACAACGAGGTGCAGCCGAAGCAGTTCATCGGCAACAAGGTGGCGGGGATTCTGTTTGAGAACAAGGTGGACCACACGACATTTTTCGACCCGAGCATCGAGGCGATCCAGGGCATCCACATGATTCCAATCCTGCCGCCGACGCCATTTGTGCGGGTGCCCAACTTTGTCGCGGAAGAATGGGAGGCGTTTTTCAGCCAGGGGCGGATAGACGAGATTCGCAACGCGTGGAAGGGCATCATCTACGCCAGCTACGCGACGGTGGAGCCCAGGAAGGCGTGGGAGTTTTTCTCTGGGCGCAGCTTCGACCCGCAGTGGCTGGACGGAGGCGCGTCGCTAACGTGGTTCATGGCGTATGCTGCAGGTGAGTGGATGGCGGGTACGAGACGTTTGATGGGCGGTTGCTGACTCTTGTTTTGATAGCTCTCGGCGGGATCTGAGGTGGCTGTGTATAAGGAGATGTCTTGTCGTGATGAAGAATGATGGCCAGAGGAAGGGCGTCGTCGACTGCATATGAGACGGGGAAACGCTTGCAATGGAACCTATAGTCTTTTGCTCGTGCCGTGTCTCTTGATGTCTGGTGACGGTCAGTGCCCAAAGGCGACGGGCAGTTGCACCAGGGCCCGTCAACAGGTGGCATTGCCGACTAGCGGTGCCAAGCAACGAGGCCGAGTTTGCTGCGCCCTGGGTGAGGATTCCAGAGGATGATGCGGCGAAAGGGCGTTGAAATAAGGTGGGGAAACAAAGGTGGAAGGATGGTGTGGTGGCTCAGCACTTTATCGATGGATTTGTGTTAGAGAGTGGGTCTCTGCAGATGGGACGAATGTGCGCATGGCATGTACTAATTGTCGCATGGCTTCTGATGCGCGAGAACCATGGGGCGATGAGCAAGCACTCTGTGCTGCTCGTGGTTGTATGGCCAGGGATCCATGTTGGCAGCACACCAGCGTCGACACCATGACGTCTTGGTCCTCTCCCTCGAACAAGGAAACCGTGCTTTATTAGCTGTCACTGTGCAGGAGGACAAGAGAACCTGGAAAGACAGACAGGGCATGCACAACTTGCAGCACAATTTGCAGCACAACTTACAGCGCCAAGTCCAAGCTGCAGGTGCCCCGAGCGCGCATCGCTGGGAGTCGCAGGGTGTGTGACGTAGCCCCTGGAGCCCATCTGGGCAGGGCAGGGGTAAATTGAGTGGCTGGAGTACTCCGTACCGGTAGCAGAACTCGTAGCAGAAAAGCAAGAAAATGAGAAGCACCTGCCAGACAGAGCGAATCAAGGCTTGGCACAGCTATTATAAGAGACAGGAGTCTAGTACGTACCCGGAGTCTAGTACCCCGCGACGCACTTGCCAGGCTAGGCCCAGCCGAGCAAGACTCGATGCATGCCCGGAAACGCGACGGCGCGGTAAATTTAGGCGCAGGCGAAGCGACGGCGTGTACTGTACAATATGTACATGGCACCACGGACCGGCCACTGACCGGCCACTGACCGGCCACTGACCGGTCACTGACACGGAAGAGGCGGGCTCAGCAGGCGCTGTACAGTGGGTAGTGGTCTGTGGCAGAAGTCACGACTCGGAGACAAGAAGGGCGGGCAGGTGAGCTGGTCGTCAGCCGCTGCAACACGCCGTGTATTCAGCTTGCATGTGTAAAACGCGAGGCATATTTGGGCATCGTCAGCTTGCTGCTGGCTGCATGAGACAACAGAGTGGGATCGGAGATCAGAGAGAGGGTTGCCGGGGAGGAAGAGAGGCCTCCAAGCCAGAGCAGCCAACCGACGGCCGGGGGGACGGCACGCGGCTTGTCCTCCACAATTCTGGTTCCCTTGAAAGTTCCTTTTCCTTGCGTCGACGTTGTCATCATCGTGTTCGTCGGAAGTGTCCGCCACGCCTCTCCCGTTTTTTGGCCTGTCAAACCTCAAGCCTCAAGCCTCAAGCCTTGAACGTCTGGCGTAAGTAAACAAGGAAAGGACAGCGGCCGGCCATCGCTTAAGGTGGCCGCATCAGGTTAAGGTCTTCTTGTACAGTACGTACTTGCAGCGGGAGGGTACATGGGTGGGTACTGCTCCATACCACCTCGTGGTACGTAGCGGCTGCCCGGTAGCGTCGACCCGAGACCACGCCGTTGCCGCTCCAAGATCGGCTTCCACTCTCCATCGTCACCGTCAATCACCCATGAGTCCATGACCCGTCATCCTCGCTGTGAGTGCCGGACCACTCGCTCACCCGTCCCTCTCACTCTCAACCCCCCCCCTCCCCCCGTGCTGGCTGCCATTCCGCTTGGTCGCTCCCCCGGGTCGCTTCCCCAGGTCGCTCCCCCAAAACGCGCCACCCTTCCATTAGCTTGCTCGCCCACACCCCACCGTCTCTGTCTGCTTTATCCACCCGTTACCAAGCAGCAAGGACCCATTGCGTCCACTGCACATATCTCCTGTCCTCTCCAACGCACCCTCCTGGCTTGTTCATCCTTCCTCCCCGTCTCCTTGCTCCGCGAACCCAACTACTCCGATTCCAACTCGAGACATATCGGCACTCAAAGGAAGCTTGCATTGTGTTGTTACCGTGCCGTCCCTGCGACGTCTCTTGCGACGAATCAATAACGCAAAAGCAACGCTAGACCGTCGACAAACTTCAATTCTCCTCCATCGCATACGCCGCCTCATGAATAACAAGCAGAACCGCGGCGCCGACGAGCGCACGCCTTTGGTCAACGGCGGAACCTCGTCGTCGGCCCAAGGCGACACCCTCTCGCGCCACCGCTCCGGCGCCTTCGCCTTCTTCTTTGACTCCAGGCACACGCCCGGCAACAACAGCGACCGTGTTGCCGTCAGGAGCCTCGCCTATACCTGGCATGTCACAAAGGTGACCCTCCTCAGCAGTATGCGCCCTCGCCCTCGCCCTCTCACGCCTCTCCCCCCCGTTGCGCATCCTTGCTAACCCCAAGCTCGCCACAGACTATGTCAACTTCCTTCTCGTCACCGTCCCAATCGGCATTGTGGCCGGCGCCTGCAAATGGAACTCGACGGCCGTCTTCACCATCAACTTCTTCGCCATTATCCCTCTCGCCGCCGTCCTCTCCTTTGCGACGGAGGAGATTTCCATGAAGCTCGGCGAGACCATGGGAGGACTCCTCAACGCCACCTTTGGCAACGCCGTCGAGTTGATTGTGCGCCTGTTCCCCTCGTCCACGCCTACACTTCGATTGCTGACCCTTTTCAGGTCAGCATTGTTGCCCTTAAAGATGGCCAGATCGAGGTGGTCCAGTCCTCGATGCTGGGTTCCATCCTGTCCAACCTCCTGCTCGTCATGGGAATGTGCTTCTTCTTCGGCGGTCTGGTGCATCGCAGTCAGAACGGATTGGGCATCGAACAGAACTTCTCGGCCGCCGTCGCCCAGACTACTTGCTCCCTCATGACCCTCTCCTCGGCGTCCCTCGTCATCCCCGCCGCTGTACGTTGGCCTGCTTTGCGGTGCTTCCCCTTTTGCACGTCGACCCTTGCGCTGACCCCTTGCTCAGCTTTACGGCGTCCTCAACCAGCGAGGCTCCAACGAAAAGGACAGCAGCATTCTTGTCCTCTCGCGAGGCACGGCCATCATTCTCCTAGTGCTCTATGTGCTCTACCTGGTCTTCCAGCTGCGAACTCACAGCAACCTCTTCGATGCCGAGAGGCAAGCCGCCGATGACGACGACGAAGAAGAAGATGAGCCTTGCATGGGTGCCGTGGCTGCCGCTGTTGTCCTTGTCGTCGTGACCGTCCTCGTCGCCATCTGCGCCGATTACCTAGTCGGAAGCATCGATGACATCGTCGAAAGCGCCCACATCAGCAAAGCCTTTATCGGTTTGATCCTCATTCCCATTGTGGGCAATGCTGCCGAGCACGTGACGGCCGTCGTCGTTGCTCTACGCGACAAAATGGACTTGGCCATGGGCGTTGCTATCGGCTCCTCGATCCAGATCGCTCTTGGCGTCACCCCCTTCCTGGTCATTGTTGGCTGGATTATCGGACAGGACATGACGCTTCACTTCGAGACTTGTACGCACCTTCCTTCTCTTCCCAGCCTTTCCTTTGCCCAACGGCAGAAACACTTGCTCCGACTCGCTCGGCAGCATTGACTTGCGCTAACATTAGAATCAAACAGTCCAAACAGTCGCCTTCGCGGTGTCGGTGCTGGTCGTAACGTACACTGTCCAAGATGGCAAGTCCAATTACCTCGAAGGTGCCATGCTCCTCGGCCTCTACATCATTATTGCCGTCGCCTTTTTCGCCACACCCACCGGCGTCATGGACACGGTTACCAGCCTGGTCAAAAACTAGACAATGATGATGGTGCGCGCGTTTTTCCCTCTTCGCCTTTGGCGGTTTACGGTGTCCTTTGTTCTCTTGCTTTTCTTTTCTCGGTATGAAACGGGCCTGACTAGCGTCCAATCGAGAGTTTGGTTGGGGAAGCAAGAGTTTTCAATCATTACCGACGTCTGGGTCGGCGTCAGCTTTTTCTACTTTGTATCACTAGTGAAGGTGTTTGGGGTGTTCGGCGTCGGCGAAAGGGCCAGATAATGTCAACATCTAAGACGATACCGTTCACACGATGAGGTACCCGGACTATATGCGGGCTGAACGGATTCGAAAGACCCTCCTGCACGCCATGCGCCTTGCGTCGAGATGCGATGGCGTGGCTTTCAAGGGCTTACCGCGGGTTCGAACGTGTGGTTCAGCACATGAGCGGTTTACTATTATGCGCGGATCGGTGCACGAGACGTCAGCGTCCCATGGATCCAGTGAGGCACGCGGATCCGCAACGAGGCGAAAAGCCACCGAAGTTGAGAGCGAAGAGGTAGGCTGGTGTGGCGAGCGAGAGAAGGTGTAGTGCGTGTAAATAGGAGGCGGGTGGTGACACAAACAGTTGCCGAAAATTGGCCCGCCAGCCATCTCGAACGACAAAATGATCACAAATGGTAACCTCGATGATGACTATATGGAAAAATGTCTTGAACCCGATACGTAAACCCAATACGCCTCCACATGCCCCCTTACAAACCATGGGTGCAAGCCGAGCCCCGTCGCGGGACGCTTACGGGAAGAGACGAGGGAGGGAGAGAATATGCCATGTTTATTGCGCAT
This sequence comes from Hirsutella rhossiliensis, assembly GCF_020360975.1. Classification (NCBI taxonomy): domain Eukaryota; kingdom Fungi; phylum Ascomycota; class Sordariomycetes; order Hypocreales; family Ophiocordycipitaceae; genus Hirsutella; species Hirsutella rhossiliensis. Next base: position 1,852,251 of record NW_025408681.1, on the reverse strand, counting down.
ACATACAACACGCACACGGTGCGTGCTTGCGCGCGTGTATCCCAGCGCCGGTGAAGGGTCCAAGCCCCGAAGCCCGAAGCCCCTAGGCGGTGGGCTTGGAGATGGGCGCGATGATGCCTTGCTTGAGCAGGACGCGCGGCTTGGTGGTGTCCTGGAAGGTCTGCTTGGTCATCCACTCGGGCCCGACGGGGAGCCGCAGCGAGCGCTCGTACTGCTGGCGCGACTCGAAGGGGTGGGGGAGCTGGGAGGCGAGGTAGAGGTCGTTCTGGGGGCGGGCGTCAGCGTGTACCTTTTCGGCTCTTGTGTGTAGGAGATAAAAAGGGGGGGGGGTTGAAAGAGAAAGGGGAGATGGAGAGGGGGGGAGTAAAGAAAAAAGAGGAGGTAGAGGGGGGGGAGGAGGACTCACCTTCTTGATGCGCTTCTCGTTGATGATGACCTTGTCGAGTTTGGCGTCCTTGCGGTCCTTCTTCTTGACGCCCTGGATCTTTGTCACGAACCGGCCCTGATGCCTGCTCCTCTCCCTGGCGCCCACGCCCTCGCCCACCCACGAGCCCCAGCCGGGTAGCGTCTGGTCCACGACCTTGTCGTCGTCGGCCTCGGCGACGTCGGCCTTTTCGCGCTCAAAGTCGCCCACCACGTCCTCGCCGGCAAAGGCCCGCGCCACGAGCTCCTGGTCGCGGATGGCGAGGGGCAGGTGCAGCTGCTCCGTGTCGGATGCCGAGTCGTCGTCTTCGTCGTTCGCGTCCGGCCTCTTTGCCTTGGACGGCTTGCTGGCGGCGGCAGGGCGTGCGGCGACGAGCACGTTGGCGTCGAGGTCGAGTTCCTCGGCGCGCGCGCCGGCCGGGCTCTTCTTGGATGCGCGCCGGGGCTGGCCGCGGGACCAGGCCCCTGCCGTCGAGGCCGCCGTATCTGCGGGAGTTGGCGCTGCCGCGTCCACGTGCGCCGACGAGATATTCGCCGTCGCGTGGTCGTCTGCAGAACCATCGCCGTCGTCGTCGTCCCGCGCACGCCCTCTCCGGGAAGCCCTCCTGGATGTATCCGGAGCAGGCTCCGACGAGCCGGCTGTGGCGACGCCGAAGCGCCTGCGGCCCACCTCCTCATCGCCGGAGCCGGTCTCTTCCTCCTCTCCGTCCAGGTCCCGCCGAATCTGCTTGATTAAGTCGTCGTTTGCCTTTCTCTTCGCCGCCTCTGCCTTTTGCATAAACTTGAGGCTCATGAGCTTCGACCGCGGCCCCTCGTCCTCGCCCCCTTCAAGCGCGTCTAACCGACGGCGTAGATCGTCGTCGGAGTCGTCTTCTCCGGAGCTGCTGGTCGCGTCCGAGTCGGACTCGTCCACGCCTCCCTTCCTGCCCTCTTTCCTGCGGCGCAGCTCTTCGTCCTTGCGAGCCATCTCCGTTAGCCCCGCGCGGAAATCGTCGTCCCATACGGCGCGCTTGGTCCTTGCTCCAATCTTGGCCCACTTGCTCTCCTTATGACGCTGCCCGACACGCTCCAGGGCGCGTCGGCGGTCCTGTGCTTCCCGCTCTTCCTCTGAGTCGATCTCTCCCGCCTCTTGCATGGCTTCCTTGGCGGCCACCTCGTCGCGCTCTCTTTGCTTTCGATGTACGCGATGGTAGGCCTTGCTCTTGATCTTCTTGATTCGCTTGGCGCGCTTTGTTTCCCTGGCATTCAGCTCGCGCTCCATCCGCTTCCTGTCCAGAGCCTCTTTCCGGGACAGCAGATTGCCTTCCTCATCGAATTCCTGGGGCTTCGGCTTGGCCTTCTTTTGCAGCGACAAGCCGCTCTGATCCATGATGGACATGATGGTTGACTCGAGCTCATTGCCTGCGCTCTTGGCTGTCAAGGGTTGGATCTCCGTCGTGTCTAGCCCGGCGGTTGCAGAGTTCTGGGGAAGAGGGAAGACCAGATGCTCTGCTCTCCGATTCTGCTTGACTGTCTCCGTCCAGCGGTCCAGCGTCTCGTTTGTTTTTTCGTATGCCGCAGACCGATCCAGCCGATCCTGTTGTCTCCTGGGCAAGGGCACGTTCAGCTTCTTGGCTGCGCCCGGTCGTTTCTCCTTTTGCTCCTTGTTCATGAGTCTGACGGATTTCTTCATGAACGGATCATTGAGACTGGAAAGGCCAAGGTCGCCAAGGCCAATCTTTTGCTTCGAGCTCCTCGTGTCTTCAGCGTCGTCCACTTGTTCGCCGCCGTAATCCGATATCAGTCCTTGCAAGGCTTTGAGCTGCGCAGGATCGGCCTCGTCGTCTTCCTCTTCCTGATCATCGTCGGAATCGTCCGAGCCGTCTGATTCCTCCTCACTTGAATCGTCCGACCCTGATTCTTCGTCGCCCTCTGGCTCCTCGACGTCGGAGTCTTCTTCGAACTGATCAAGCGCCGTGGCGAGGTCAATAGCATCTGCGCCAAGAGTTTCACCCTCGTCATCGTTTGAATCGTCGTCGGGATCGCCGGCCTGCCAAGCCCAATCAGCCGTGCAATCGTCTCATCACCCAAGAGACAGCCCTACCTCGGTCTTTTTGGACTGTGTACCGCGGAATGAGTAGCCCTGAAATTTGTCATCGTCGCTGTCGCCAAATGCGTCGTCGCTCTCGATTTCAGAGTCCTCGTCGTCCTCGGCCAGCCCCCCTAGCCGCCACTCGTTGCCCTCGCTGTCACTACCGTACTCGGCGTCGTCGCCCGCCACAGGCCGAGACGGGACCTTTGTTTTCTTCCGGCTAGGTTCCCCGTCGCCCTCCTCGTCTCCGTCCTCGTCTTCTTCCCGAGCATGTTTCCGTTCGCTCTCAGCGTCCAGCTCCCTTACCCTGGGGGTCCTCTTTTGCCGTGTTGGGAATTTCTCCTGGGCGATGCCAAACGCATCGAGGGCGTTCTTCTGCGACCTTGCCTTGGATTTCTTGCCGGAGCTCTTTACTTTTGCATTGGCCAGGAGGGACCTGCCATGCGCCTGTCGGCCCGGCATTTTGATGGTGGGTGGGAGGCAACGGTGATGCGTGCGGTTCGTGTCTTGCCGCAAGATGTGCTTTTACGGCGCCGCTTATCGAGTTTTCTGCCGCGTGAAAATATTTGGCGGTGAGAGGTGCTCTGGCGGGGACCCCTGCCAGGGCACCCCACCTATCAGCTCGCTCTTATTTCGGGGCGCTTGCAACGGCCGTCACCATTTCGCGACATGGGACCATAGCTCCTTTTCACCCTCGACAGATATGGCCTTTTTCATTTCCGGAATCCGGCGGCTAGCCATCCAGGGGCCTTCCAAGTTCTTTGTCTGCAATCAATGCCTTCGGCAAGCTCCGCGACGCCCGCCACCCAAGATCCTCAGTGTCATTCGACCGCGCGGATACGCGAGCGCAAGCCCGGCAGCGCCGCCGCTGGGAAGCGTGGCGAAGCAGTCAACAGCGCCTCGAGCGCCAGAGGCTGTCAAGCAGGCTTTCCCTCAGACCACATCCAAGGGAGTGGCGTACTGGCTCCTGGGAAGCGCGGCCAGCGTCTTTGGCATCGTCGTTTTCGGCGGCTTGACGAGGTTGACGGAATCCGGGTAGGGTGCTTCCCAAGAAGCTCCGATGGATTTGATGAGAGATGGCCAGCTAATTGTGGGCGCGGCAATGGCGCGAGCAGCTTGAGCATCACGGAATGGAGACCGGTGACCGGGTCCCTACCCCCCATGTCCCAGGCCGATTGGGAATCCGAGTTTGAGAAGTACCGCGCCTCGCCCGAGTTCAAACTGCTCAACCCGCACATGACAATCGATGAGTTCAAAAAAATCTACTTCATGGAGTGGACGCACAGGCTCTGGGGCCGCTTCATCGGCCTCTCCTTTATCCTGCCCTCGCTCTACTTCATCGCCCGCCGGCGGGTCACGCCCAAAATGGCCGTCAACCTGGTCGGCATCTCGGCCCTCATCGGCTTCCAGGGCTTCATTGGCTGGTGGATGGTCAAGTCGGGCTTGAAAGACGACCTCTTCGCCCCCGGTTCCCACCCCCGCGTCTCGCAGTATCGCCTGACGGCCCATCTCGCCACCGCCTTTGTCTGCTACTCCTGGATGCTGCTGTCGGGCCTCGCCGTCCTGCGCACCCATCGCATGCTGGCCGATCCCAAAGCCGCCTTGAGTGCCATCCAGGCCACGCGGAGCCCCGCCCTCGCCGCCTTTCGCCTCTGCGCCGCGGGCCTCGCCGCTCTCGTCTTCGTCACGGCCATGTCCGGCGGCCTGGTCGCGGGTCTGGACGCCGGGCTCATCTACAACGAGTTCCCCAAGATGGGCCTGGGCCTGACCCCGCCCAAGTCGGAGCTGTGGGACGGCTTCTACTCGCGCAAGGAGGATGGCTCGGACCTATGGTGGCGCAACATGCTCGAGAACCCCAGCACCGTCCAGATGGACCATCGCATCCTGGCCGTCACCACCTTTTGCTCCATCCTGGCCCTCTTCGCCTACTCGCGCACCGGCCGCGTCGCCGCCGTGCTCCCCCCGAGCGCCAAGAAGAGCGCCGCCGGCCTGGTCCACCTGGTCAGCCTCCAAGTCGCCCTGGGCATCTCGACCCTCATCTACTTGGTCCCTGTCCCGCTCGCCGCGGCCCACCAGGCGGGCAGTCTCGCCGTCCTCACCGGCGCCCTCGTCCTGGCCCATCGCCTGCACGTGCCCAGGCCCACCGTCCGCATGGTTGAACATCGGTTGAAGCAGCTGCAAAAGGAAATGCGATAGAGAGCGCTGGGGCAGGGCCACTGTACGATACTGCGGGTGAAGGAAGAAGAGCAAGCTCAAGGCAGATCAAGATGTAACCTGTAAAATCAGTAGCAGATGTCATTAGGGGTAATAGTCGTGGACAGGTGGAAGGAAGGATACGTGCTAAAGACTCAACTCCGCGAGCCATCGGAAGGCAGTGATGGGACCACCCATCGAAATCATAGAAGCCATAATCGAATACCTGAACAAAGAGACACACGAAGCATTCATCACCGATTCCACCCAGAACTATTGCTCAAGACTCGTCTACTTTGACCATAGCCAAGCGCGGTTCGTATTAGCGCGTCATGAACAGGGCCACTATCGGCCCACCCTGTTTAAGGTCCTGTAGTCATTACACAATTCGCTGATGGATTCAAAGAGGGCTCGCCTCCGGCCGCTTCTCCAGTCTAAATTTGCTCCCACACCCTAGATTCGTGTCGGCAAGTTCCCTTGCCCAGCGGCCCGAGGGCGTTGCTCACTCCATGTACATGGCGTCGCCTCGAACCGGCTGCATCATGCCCAAATCACTGCCCTGCAGGGGGTTGCCCTGCATGGCCATGTTCATGCCGGCCATCGACCGGCTCATGGACATGGCCGATCTGCCTGCCCCGTTGGGCATCATGAAGCGCAGCTCTTGGGCGGCGTTTTGCTGCTGCACGAGGCCGCGCGTTCTGGGCACGTCGAGGGTTGCCTGCTGTTGCATCGGATGGGCAGGCTTCACGGGCGAGGCGTTCATGATGGCGAAGCTGTCGTCGTCCTCCATCTCCGCATCGGCATCCTGGTCGCTCGTCTCCTCAATCGACGGCGGACCTGTGTTGCTGACAGACGATGCCGTCTGCTCGCTCGGCGGATCGTTGGTGCTCGTCGTCGACAGTCGCTTCGGCGGGGGTTGGTGAGTCTGCGGCAGCTGCGGCGTCTGAGACATGTTTTGCGGTTGAGGTTGCAAAGGGCCATGCGCCACCCCCGACGTCGAGGCTGCCTGATCGAGGGGCTTCTGGGCGCCCATGCCGCTCTCTGTTGCACGGGTCGACGTGATGACATCTTTCCAACGCTCAATCGACTTTGTTACGAGTGTGCTCAGGTCGACGTGGCGGTCCTCGAGGTCAAAGCCGACGCTCTTGCCGCCCTTGACGCCTTGCTCATAGGCATAGCTAATGAGGTCTCGATCGATGGGAATCGTGGTGGGAGAAAGTAGCTTGAATTCGCGAGGCTGCTGCAGGCGGTTCAACTGGTCGATTTGCGACTTGAGATTGGCGTTTTCCTGTTCCAATCCGTGTCGTTGCTCCTTGAGCTTTACCGTCTCGTTTTGCTTCCTGCCGACGCCCCTTGCCAGCTCGAGAATCCATAGCTCCTGTTGCCTTTGGGTGGGCAGCGACTCCCACACAGCGTAGGCCGACTGCAGATGCTCCTCGACTTGGCGCTCAAGGTTCTCGGCCGCTTTTTCTGCCTTCTTGACGGCCTCGCGTGCGTCTCTGTGCGGGTTGCCGCTCGGCGGATACGTCAGCTCCTCAAAGGCCGCCGTCGTTGCAGAGGCGCAGGCCACTTTCCAAGACTGAAACTCTTCTTGGAAATAGGCCTGAAGAGCACTATACTCGCGCCGGCCGGGGGACTGCACAGACCAGGATGTGGAAGTCGGGTGCTGGGTAGAGGAGAAGAGGGTCGGGGGCGGGCGTAGACACTGCAAGGTGAGGGCGGGGAAATCGAGCGAAAGCGGGTCGAAGTCGAAGGGCATCGAGTTGTTGTCAATGTGCTGCCTGTGGCCAAGTCAGTCGAGTTGCATCGGTCAAGAAGCGAGGGCTAGCGTACTTGGCAGCCCGCCAGGAGCTGAGGAGCTCGCGCAAGGCCAGCTCGGCAGCTCGGGCAGTGTCCATGGCATCAGCCAGCTTTTGCTTGACGTCGAGCTGGGCCTTTTGGGCGGCCTGCTTGCTCACGGTGCGCTGCATGGCGGAGGGGCGACGGCCAGCATCTTGTGGGGTGTCGGCGTCCCATGGCACCCTGCCGGGAATGTCGTTGATGACGCCCGTCGCCTCCCACCTGGGGACAAAAGGAAACTTGCTGAGAGTCGAATCGACGGCATATTGGCCGTCCTTTGGGATAGAAGCGGGCTTGTGAGATTCGCTCTCGGCAGCCGAGGCCTCTCTCTTGGCAGAGGGCCTCGGGGTGCTAGCGGGGGTCGAGGCCTTGCGGCCCAGGGAGCCCCGCGGGTGGCGCCTGGTGATGCCGCCGCGAAGCTTCCGGATGGCGTCGACGTCGTGTATGCCATCTGGCGGCTTGGGGTTCTTATCCTTGATGTAGAGATCGAGATGTCGGCCGAGCGAGGACGAGGTGAAGGCCTGGCGACAATAGGGGCAGCTCTTGTCCTTGGGAGCACTCTTGAGAGCGTGAGACTCGGAAGCCTGTGTCGTCGAGTCGGCCATGACGGCAGGGGCGGTCAGTAGGGGAAGCGAGGGTCAGGGCACGTGTCGGATGGCAGAGACGATCGGGGGCAGAGGAGCTCCTGGCACGGAGCAGAGCCTGCGGGGACCATAGGGAGCGTGGAAAGGAAAACGGAAGCAACGAGCGTAAGCGAGGCCAAGGTCCTCGAGATGGGAGAGAGAGCTGTCGTCAGCACGATCCCGGCCGCATCAGGGGCGAAAGGGATTGTGAGCCAAAAGGTGGACGAAAGTCAGGTCACCTCGCGACGGCAAGATAAGGTGGGCAAAAAGCTCGTACATGGTCCGTCAGGAGACGAGGTGCGAGGTGGTGGACAATCTTTTTTTTTCTCTCTCCTCAATATTCCCGGCACCCCTAGCAGGCCCTCAGGGGTGTGTGTGGTACTGGGTACTTTGCTTGATGGGGAGCCGACCGGGGGGGGGAGAGCTGTTGTGGTTCGCGTAAGAAAGGAGGTACAGTACATGATGGACTACCCTCGATGTGTAGGCTAGCGCGTTCGAGACCTTGCTTCCCCCCCAAAGCCATGCAGGTTTTCCAGGTACCCCGCGTACGTCCTTGTCTCTGTCCCCTGTAAGATGAAGTAGCCTGTCAAGTAAATACTAGACCTACCTACTTTACTGTATCTGCCTCGGAGCTCCGCATGAGCGCAGGACGGCAGGCGAGCTCTGCATCGACCAGTGCCTGTTAGGAGGTGGTCAAGACAAGTACCTCTACCTGGCCTTTGGTAGCTCTGCATCGTGCATGCGTACGCCCACCACTGATCACGGGCAGTACTGTAAGTTACGTACTCCATACATACCTGGCTTGAAAGCATCATCACTTGCTAACCAACGTACTGTAGGTAGTTGTCGCGAGCCGTCTTACTAAGGAGCTTGCTTCGCTATCTTAGTAATGAGTGAATGGCGTGTTTAAATAGAGTTTCGCGGTGCCTGACTGTCCAATATCCGGCTTTCAAGTACGAATACCTACCTAGGTAACTATAAAGCTACCTTGCAGGTATCTATGGGACTTGCCCACCATCTAGGTACTGTAATTACACTCGATTCTCTTGCAGCCTTTTTGGCTCGTCCTACCCTCGCTATGTGCTCTGACACTATATGTCGTCTTCTAAAGAACGCTGGCTGACAAGGCGCGCAGGACCCCTGGCTGTACTCGGACCGGTACCTGTACACAGGAGATGAGGGAGACGCCGAGAGACGCTGTCGGGCCATGCAACAAAGTATAGCCTCGTACAGCAAGGTTGCTTGGAAGTCGCGCAGGCCAAGGCCAGAGGGCCGATGGGGAGCAGGGAAAGTCCCTTTTCCCGTTGAGTTATAGGGCCCGTTGTCACATCCACTGTGGCCCGGCAAAGACGCCCTTAAACTCAATATCGGGCGTGCCATCTCAAGGTGTACCTGAGGGCAGAGGTCCGGTACATGCTATCCGTAGGCGCCATGCTGAGAATGGGCTGTATGAAACTCGCCAGATACAGTACACCTGTCAGCGCCTCTCATATCCCCCCCCCTGTCGCTTCTTCGGAGCAGTCCACATCTAGGTAGATTGATTGATCGGGGCGGGCAAGAATAGTCGGGACGGCTGCGACACTGTCTATCGGTTGGAAGGGTCTCCACCTCGGAGAATAACGCAGACAAAAGTTTCCATTGCCCCCTTGTTCTCCTACCTTGGTCAAGTATGTCGATACTGTACTGTACATGGATCCCACGGCAATAATGGACATGTACTGTACTGGATTCCCGGTGCTGAAAAGCAAAGGGTTTTATTCTCGCGTGAGCCCCATTACTCTCCTTCCTTCTTTCGCCCTACTGTAGAATCGAGGGGCGCCACGTTGGCTGCCGGTCAAGGTATCATCAAATGTCTCGTCTTTTGCCCGCCCCATGCCGTTTTTTCCTTCTTCGTCCAAGAGTGGCCCAGCGGACGCCACGACGACTTGGCCAAGGCGTCGAATGAACCCACGCGAGCTGCAACGGTAAATTGCTTGGTACCAGCGCGGTACATGCGTCCCATCGGGCCACTGCTCCCCGAGTCACTGCCTCCTCCTCCGCAACAGAAGTGTCATCACGATGCGTCATCCCCAGCATCTGTCGAATGTCGTAGTCTTAGACTAGCGCGTCCCGAGTCTACCGAGTTGCGAGCACCAAGGGGCAAGTCCAGATAAGATGAAATCGAGGGGGGGAAGAGCCTTGGATCATCAGCCTTGTCGGCTCGACATGGTCCAATCAGGGGGGCCTCATGGGAGAGTAACAAGCCCCTTTCCCGGGAGGCTCGTTTGATCATTGTCTGGAACAGAATGCTACCGACAGAGCTTCCCGAGATGCAAGCCTGCCTGTACTCTACAGACGCCCCGATGCATCCAGGCTCGTATCGTGGGCCTGGCCTCTGGTTCCTTTTCCTTGGCCTCTCTTCCTCTGCAAACCCGGCAGAGGCCCTCTTTTGATACGTCGTCGGACGCACTCGTCGTGCAGCCGCGGGCGGTGCCGCGTTATAAGTCGTGCTCACAGCGTAAGTACTGTACTCACTACAGTATACGTGAGCCCAAAGACTAACTTATGTATTAGGTAACTTTAGGTTGGTAATATGTAGTAGTAGTAGAGTAAGCACGTACTGTATGTACTGTGCGGTACTGATTGTACTTCCAAACCCACAATAATACATCCTTTCCTTTTCCTCAGACACCTGCATTGGGCAATCCCAGGCACATGCTCCGGCCCTTGGACCTGCATTCTCTCACCCAGTGCACGGGAACGGGCACAAGGCTGCTGCGCTGGATTATTACCCAGCCGGTGGGAATTAAGAACAGGGCCCCTTGCCGCCGCCTCGGACGTGTCATCTCCTTTTCGCAACCCGGCCCTCCTCTCCTCCCCCCCCCAAGGAACACACAACCCACCGCGGCTCACACCTTGTATCGGAAACATTTCCTGTTATCTGCGACTCTCCCCTCCTCCCAAGTACAGTACTGTATGCATCTTGGGGGGCCTGGGCGAGCCCGGCACAGTCAGTCGCGATTGGACCCTCCCCTCTCCCCTGGCCCTGCGGATCGGGCTGCCAGAGTCTAAAGTCTCACGGCCGACTCGACTGCGGATCCCGATGCAGACAGGCGGCCGATAACTTATGCTCCGAGCCCAAGACACTTGTCCAGGCGTAACAGTGCCTTGCAGTAGCAGAGGTACATTGGCAGCGGCTCCTTGGCGCCCTATGGCCCCCCTGAGCCCGCGGCGCCCGCCCACGCGCAGATGAGATGATGGCTTCCGGGCCTTGTGTAGCGGAACCCTGCCTCGACACGTATGGGTGTATTTGCAGTACCCCAGGGTACTCGCATGTACGGAGAACTATACTGGTCGACTCTTACCAAGTCCATGCTTAGAGCTGGTCCAGCTGGGACGTGAAAGGCAGCCAGCCCCCTACCAACCGAGGATGGGAGCCACACTGCCGGGTGTCCGCGGCCCAACAACCAGCCCCTTTCCCTCCTTCTCTTTTATTAGTTATGGGCGTACAGAGTAGACAAATATGCACATGCTCAACTGTCTGCTGCCCAGATGTCGAGTCTTGCCGCCGATCCACTCGTCAGTGCCCAGCCTACCTCACCTCCCGCTGTACATGACCAGCAGTCCCCTAATACGAGACGCTGGCCCTATTTCGATTCGAGCCCGCTGCTCATAATGCGGTCGCAGTTGCATCCAATATATGCAAGGTCGTGTTTCCACCAAAGCCCATCTAGATCCGCGCATGGCGTCTTTGACAGTCGACGCATTCAGAACTCGCGTGCTTGATGTGGACTACATGTCATATTAAAACGCACCCTAACAGACGTTGAAAATTCATGACTTGTCATGTGCTGTGCTGTCCACTGATCATATTTCGTTCGGTAGTCCAGCAAGATAGGTCGTATATACAAGAACGAAAAGAAGGAAGATGAGGAAAACACTCTCAGACAACACACTCCGAGCCGACCACACAAGCAGTCTCCCAGAAGGAAAACCATGGTGCGTAGTCGCCCCTCGGCCGTGCAACCTTGGTCGCGAGCCGTGCCAATTGCTTCATCCTCACCCCCCAACTACGCCGCCGGCACCGGGCCCGCCAACATAAAAGTAGCTGCCCCAGCTGCCGCCAGACTTGAATGAGGGCTGGATACGGTAGCGGTCGCTGTCGCTGACGATGATCTGGGCGCTGCCGTCAAAGTCGTAGCTGACGCGGCCGTTGTCGGCGTCCAGGTAGATGATGTTGTGCAGGTAGGCGGCGTGGCCGAAGCCGCGCTCGGGAAACTCGCCGCTGCCCATGTCCGTCGTCGTCATCTGCGGCCCGCTGTTAAAGATTTCACCGTAAAAGTTGATGCGGTCCGACCCGGCGGCGAGCGTGTCGGGCGCCGCGACGTTGCGCGCGAAGAGCGAGCCTGGGTAGTAGCCGATCCAGCGGTCCAGTACCCACAGCCACCAGTTGCCCTCGAAGAGAAAGAAGCCAATCTCGACCTCGTACTGTGCCCCGCCGTCGATGGCGACGGGCGCAAAAGGCACACCCGGGTAGATGAGACCGTCGATTTGCACCCAGCCGGCGTGCTCGCGGTTCCAACCGCCGAGGCCGTCGCCGTCGCCGCTGTACCCGTTGGTGGTGAAGTAAGTAAAGAGGTGCGGCGGCTGCACCTGGTTCGGGTAGTTGATCCAGCCGGCCTCGACCGTCTGCATCACAGGGCCGGTACCGTTGCCGCGGATGACGGCCGTCTGCAGCAGCGAGAAGTCGCTGCCGGTCTGCACGTACGGCTGGAACAGGCTAAACGTCGCCCCGCCACCGCGGTTGGCAACCGCCTGGCTCGAGCTCGCGTACCAGTGCTGGCCCGCGTACGACGCCTTGGCCGACGTTTGGTTGGCGCCCGCCCCGTCGTCCCCCGGCTCTGGCAGCCGCTTAATCGGCGGAGTGGGGCCACCGCTCCGGAGGATCGGCACCGTGCCCTTCGGGCCGTTCATAGCAGGGTCCCGGGGAATCAGCGTCTCGATATCCACCGGCTGGGCGCTGCGATTGCCCTTGGGAGGCGGCGGCGGACGATTGGCAATTTTACCCTGCGATTCGGGCACGATCCAATCGATGACTTGGCCGTTGGCGCTGGAGATCGTCTTGACCACCTTTAATGGGCCATCTCGGCCGTCCACCGGCACAGCCGACGCCGACTGCAGAAGCAGCATGGTCATAACCGGTAGCGCTTTGATAAACAGCCACCGCATGTTGGCGAGATAATCACAGGTGCGTTTGAAAAAGAGTGGTATCAACAAGGGGGTCGAGGCCAGTGCTATTGCTTCCCAAGCGTAAGTCCGACCTGGGGGCACATGGCCGGCCATTTATACGCCGCCCGACGGCTTCGCGGCCGTCGCCTCGACAGGTCGCCCAAGTATGTGGCGTGAACCCGTGGACGGCTTCGCACCCTCTGCCATGACATCGGGGAAGCTGCTAGCAGGGAGGCAGACTTCTGAGATGGAGCATGCGGCGCTGGCTCCGAGGCTCACTTCTCCGCCCGCAAGCCATCGTTTCCCGGCCAATAGCTGGTGGAAACAGGTGAAGGCCGACAGGAGGCGCAGTGGTGAAGAAAGCGACATCCTGCCAAGATGCTCGGTGACAGTTGATTGTCCATGGCGGGAATCAGACTCTGGTGTTTTAGGTGAAATTCCGGGGAGATATCATGGGAGCCGTCCATGCGATACTACTAGACAAACTAATAAACCATCATCCAGATCGAGGCGGCCATAGAGGGCACAGCATTTGGTCTGGCGTGTCCTCTACTACTGTCTCGCACCCTCGTCATCGCCGAGTCCATTAGCTAGGGCCCGAGGAGGCTCTGAGGACAACAGCACGAGGCTTTGCGGTGGCCGCCTCCTTCCGCGTTAGGAAGGCCAGATGCCTCAGTCGAGCATGTGTAAATGAAGCGTCTGTCCGAGACGAGAAAGGCGGTTCGCGCAATCACGTGTAGGAGTCCGTGACCGTGGTGTGAGTTCAGAAAGGTGGCCCCGTGAGACCAAACGAGTAACAGGGGTCACTTGAGCAGGACCATTGATGAATCGGGCTGTCGAGACTTGCCAATTGCGCCTCAGACATTTGGCAACATGGCGTGTGTTGGTTGTGGGGAGCTGGAGAAATTACAGGCGCCGTGGCTGTCGCAGACGAGTCGGATGCAGGCGGACACATCCGGTGCCGGGGACATGCTCCGTATCGAGTCCAACAGGGAGCGCCGGCTTTTGTGTTCACCGGCGGCGTGAGGGAGAATGATGGTCTTGAGGCTTCCCAGTGGGCTCATGTGAGCGTTTGGACAGGGCACGTGACTTTAGTGCACAAAAATCGTTCGCACTGTATTTTATCATGGTACCCTTGCCATAGACATTGGGTCGTGCCGTACAGTGCGTCTTCTCTACGGTAAAGCTCGGCTAGCCCAGAGACAGTCACGGGACCTGGCGCCATGGACCATCGACTCCCAGCCACCTGTGGCAGCAGGCCGCCCAAAAACAAAGCGAGGGCAAGAGGTCGAAGCGCGCCATCGTCGCATTCACCCGTCGCAATTGCATGTTCTTACTGAACCAGCTACGATCGCGATTCCAACGCGCTGCAGAAATGCCGCCAGGTTCGTCCGCCAGTGTTTTCTCCCTCTCACCGCCTTCCTTGCAACAGCCATTTCCCCCCTCCGCCAATCCGTGCCACGGTCCACAGCAACCTGCAAATCCACGCGCTGCTCCTGGCAACCGACGCGCCTCACCTGTCACCTTTTTCTTTGCGCCCCTGCACCTCACGCGCTTCCCCTCCTTGCTTTCCTTCAACCATTGGCCATGGCGCGCAAAGGCCGTCCTGCTAAACGCGCTGCAGCACTGAGCGATGAGGAGGCGTCCGACATCGAGCCCCAGCGCGCCGCCTCATGGCGCCAATCCGTATCTGCCGACGATGAAGAGCTCCTGGGCGACTCCGACCTGACCCGCAATGGCGCCGAGGCCGTCGTCGAGGTCGAGGATGATGAAGAAGATGAGGATGGGGACGAGGACCAGGAGGGTGAACTTGATGAGGATGAGTACGGCCACCGCGTCTGTCGACCCTCTCACGACGCACATGCTGACTCTTGGCAGATTCATCGTTGAAGCCATCAAGAAACACATGGTCGACGAGGATGTACGTGCGGCATCGCGTCCAACAACCGCCCGTTCACCGCTGACTGCCTCCAGGGATCCTTGAAGTTTCTCGTCAAGTGGGAAGGTTGGGAGAAGAAGTCGGACATGACGTGGGAGCCTGAAGACAACCTCCTGTGAGTGCGGCGCGCCATCAGTTCTACGGGCGCATCTGGTCTAATTGCTTTGCCTTTGCCAACGCCCAGGGAATCGGCGTCAGAGGTCTTGACAGAGTACTACAAACAGATTGGCGGCCGCGACAAGATCTTTGAGGAGTCGGAAAAGGCGGCCCGGGGCAAGAAGCGTGGCAGGGCATCTAGCGGAGGCGCCGCTATGACGACGACGAAGCGATCGCGCAAGAATGGCCTTCACCCGGCAGAGTCGAGCCCGCCCGCGACTTCCAAGAAATGGAGCCCCCCCGCGGGATCGTGGGAGGATGAGATTGAGTCGATTGATGCCTGCGAGGACGAGGGCAGTGGCAGGCTGGTTGTCTACCTGATCTGGAAGAACGGCCGCAAGACCAAGCACGACACGTCTGTCATCTACAAGAAGTGCCCGCAAAAGGTAGGCACCGTATTCCCACCACGTCAAGAGGCGAAGCCCGGCTGACCCGCGCAGATGCTGCAATTTTACGAGCGGCACGTCAAGATTATCCGCGACGAGAACAAGGCTGCGGCGGAATAAAGCAGAGAGACATTGACGGGCTCGTGCAGAGGGGCCCTGTGGTAGGATTGCCTGGAAAGTGCGTATTTGCCGGGGGCCCAGTGCCTTGACCTGTTTTCTTGCCCAACGCGCCGCGTGCGTGAACAGGTGCTCGCGAGCAAGAGGGCCCCGCCGTCTGACTGGAAAGGTTTTGCGACATGCCAGGGCGATGAGCTTTTTCCCATGTCGGCCTTGGACGTATTTTGGGTGTAAGATGAATATCACCGATTTTTGACTGCTTGGCTGCGACTTTTTTCGTGCAAATGGGGGGGATGCAGCGTCTCGACAGCGCGTGACGCTGGCCTCGCTTGCATTTAGGACACAACGGATGCAGTCACGGCATTCGTACACTTTGGCTCTCTGCTGCATTGTCGCGGGATGCTAGCGCAGGCTCGGCTTGACGTACTTGGGCCATCCCAAGGGTCCCTTGAGTGACGGCATACAGGGCGATCAGCAACAAAGCAAAGTTCAACCGCAGCTCAGGGCTTGGACCAATGCAGCCATTTATTGGCCACCCACTTGCCATGAATCTCAAAGCAGCCAGCCAGCACGAGTTACTTGCGTGTAAGTTTGCTTAGATAAATGGATCAGGCACGAGATGCAGCGTCTTCACTCCCAGGTGCTACATGATTCTCAAGTCGACAGGGAGGGAAGACGCCCTGTTCATCTCATCATTGCCCGGACCAAAGTTTGATGGTTCAGGGCGCCGCATTTCGTGGAAAGTCAGGACAATTTAGCTTGAGCCTCAACATACTCAAGTCTTGTGTGGAAACTTTGGCGTTGTGCTTCAAGGTTGGCATTGTGGCTGGGTGGCCACGAAACGCAAACGTATATAAAGAGCTGCCGTGCTCCAAAAATCTGCGCAACGTGCAGCGTTTTCCATCAAACCTCCGGCGCTCACTCTCGACACGATGAGACTCCTCGGCGCACTCGTTGTTGTGCGAGGACTGGCTCTCGCCAGCCAGGCTCTCGCCAGCCAGGATCTCCAACCCGCCTCAGATACTAAAAAGGGTCTTCTCGTGCTTCAGCAGGACAGAACAAACTCTGACAAGTCTTTGGAAATCTGGAACAGGGAACACAAGCGGCTATACTACCGGTCGTGCTCCCAAACCATGGACCGCGGTGGCTTCGACCGCTACAAGTACCCGATCTCGTT
Source organism: Hirsutella rhossiliensis (assembly GCF_020360975.1). NCBI lineage: Eukaryota > Fungi > Ascomycota > Sordariomycetes > Hypocreales > Ophiocordycipitaceae > Hirsutella > Hirsutella rhossiliensis. Next base: position 1,836,119 of record NW_025408681.1, on the reverse strand, counting down.
TGCCGTGGACAGCGACGGCGTGGGGAACGTGACGGTCGGCCCTCGAAGCTACCGGGTCAGTGAAGATCCTGAATACTCTGGCGGCATTCGGTGCACCCGTATGCATAGCTCAAAGGAGTCCTTGGTCGTCTGCAAAATCGACCTGCCCCTTGCCTTGCAGCCAAATGAGGCGGAGGACTTTCCCAGCTGCCATCGGAACGGCCAGCTTGACCTATGGTCCGTCTATGAGGCAAAGCGTTTCAAAACCCTCTCTCTTCCCGCGAGTCCGAACCAGACGGTCAATGGAAGCTGGTGCAGTCTTTCTGGGAAAACGAGCAGGGGCCCAAACCCAGACCCGCGCCAGACTCCCGTACACGTTCAACTGAGCGTAAGTCCGGCACCGCTTGGTATCAAAGACAAGGGGTAGCTAATCGTGGGCTCCAGGAGAATACGCACTGCGGCACGGGCAAATGTGCCATCGCTCCAGGCTCGTATAAGTCGCACACGGTGTACTGGTCTGCCGTAGGCAGCGTGCCATTTGGGTGGACCGACGCCTATCTCAGAGTCCAGCCAACGGTGGAGACAGGGAACGAACACAAGTGCGAGGGGGAGCCGGGCGACGTCGTCTGCGTGTGGAAGAAGCAGGGCCAGACGTCGTATGCAGTCATAGACATCCACGACACGTGCGGCAAAAGATGGCACACCATGGGCTATACCATGCGGTCGCCAAACATGTGGCACAGCGTTGGATACTACTACTGTGCCTACGGACGGGACAAGTGCCGCCACGAGGGGGCGCGAGTGCTGGATGTCGGTGACAGCCAGTGAGCAGAGTTATAGTCGAAGAGATGTTCTTTCAGAGCCGTGCCACGCTGCTTCTGTGGACGCCAGATGATGCATTTCTTCTTCTTCTTCTTATTCGTCGTGTCGTGCGACGCTCTCTCGTTTAAGCCACCGAGACGGCTAGCAAGTGTCAGGACACGCGATTTAAAAAAAAAATCTTTCTTTGCTCCTTTTGATTTGGCCGCTTTCCTCTTCGTGAAGTCGAGATTTAGTTGGCGAGACTGCATTATGCATGCAAGTACAAAGTACCTTACAGGGGAAGGGGCCCCGTTAGAACCCGGGCCGGCCCCACCTCGCTCCCTGCGGCATCCCTCCCAGCCTTGCCCATTTCCACCACTGGCAAAGAAAACAAGGAAAAAGCCGGTGGCGGGGCAACCACTATAAATCGCGGCCGGGCCCGGTGCGCCGCATCCCTCTGGCCTATTCTCATTCTCACATTGAATACATACATGCGCCATATTCCTCTTGTACGTGGATGATTCGACCCGAGTTTTGTCCGTCGTCGGCATCCAGACACATTTGCATACATTCGCATCCGGCCGTCGATAACCCCCCGCCGGCAGCCTCCGTCGTCCAAGGACCGGACTTGTGAGCTGAGACGGCGCAGACGCCAAGAGTGCACGGAAGCAGAACACCTTCCAGCTTTCGTCTCTAAAGGAGACTTATCCCTCTTTTCACGAGAAGCGAACGCCCAAGAAAGCGGTCCCAGTTCCGTTCCTCTGCTTCACCTTACTTTGCTTGATTCGCATTCAACCTCCCCCTCTCCTCAGCTCCCCAGGGAACCCCCCCTACCCACCAAGTCACCAGCCCACCATGGTGCAGCGAAACCACGTCATCGCAATCATCATCATCGTCCTCTTCGTCATCCTTGCCCTCGTCTCCTTTGGCATCTGGAAGCTCGTCCACACCGCCCGCAAGGACCTCAGCGTCACCACGGCCTCGAGCGGCAGCAGCAGCTCCAGCCAGGGCCTGGTCGACGACGACTGACCCAGGCTTCGGCCCGCCCCTGGTCGTCGTGTTTGCGGCCGGGAGGGGAGGGGGGGGGTTGGCTTTGTTGCGGGCCAGTCGAGCGGGATGCGCATCTTGCGTCCGTCTGTCCTTGTCTCACAGTATGCTTGAGACTTGATGCGAGAAATTAACCGAGAAGCAAAATTCGGCGAGGAAATGAGACATGGACGGTGATAAGGCCCACGATACCAACTTACATGTAACGCTCGGCTACTCTGGTATAATAATGACGTTGACAACGATTTCCTTGGACATATTTCCTTGGACATATTTCCTTGGACATACATATCTTGGGGTTCCAGGCTATTTGATTTCGTGTTCTTCTTTATACACGGTCCAAGATATATCATCAACTACGGACGGGACCGACAACAGGAATTTGTTCAATATGGGATATTCTTAGCGTGTGCATATATTTATGCATCTACGACTTGCATGCATCGAGGACAAGAGCCTCACTCATCAAAAAGGCCGACGCCGGGATCGGCGGGCTACCATTGGGAACAGAAGAATGGGAACAGAAGAATCATGGATACCTCCTAGTAGATGGAAGGGCGGGGCAATTGCATTCCGTTGTCAAAGCAATCCGCAAGCCCCCTTCCTCAACGAGAGCGTGCAGGGATGATTTCGATGCTTCTCAACTTCGGGATAACAGTAACAGCAAGGCGACTGGAAGACGCTGCCACTCGGGGGAACTCCGATAAGTGGTCTGACTGAGTGCTACATCGGAAATACAGCCTCGGAAGCATGCGTGGTCATGAGACGATAGAGACAAGGCCAAGGCTTCTGAAATCGATATGCGAGTTACTTGCAACCCCTAAGTACTTCTTCTTCTAAGACTTCTTCTAAGAGATTGTTTTCCTCGTGTGTAGATACCCGTCCATTGCACAAGATGATGGCACGCCTTCCGAGTCGGTCTTCGAGGAGTCCCACCATCGAGGGCGACCCATTTCAAGCGAGACCCCCGAATCATCGTCCCTGTCCCGGGAATATACTATTTTCCTTGGTCCTTGCCATTGGCGCCACCGGCGCTGACGCTAAGACCTGTTGCCGTCCGAGTGATGGTTACGCTTCCCCCCGAGGCAGCAGTTTGGTCCTGGTTATTGGCGGCAGCAGTCTTGCTCTTCTTCTTATTGGCAGTGGCAGCATTATTGTCGTCCTTATTGGCAGTGGCAGCATTCTTGTCGTCCTTATTGGCAGTGGCAGCGTTTTTGTCCTGCTTATTGGCGGCAGCAGTCTTGCCCTTCTTCTTATTGGCAGTGGCAGCATTCTTGTCGTCCTTATTGGCAGTGGCAGCATTCCCGTCGTCCTTATTGGCAGTGGCAGCATTCCCGTCGTCCTTATTGGCAGTGGCAGCATTCTTGTCGTCCTTATTGGCAGTGGCAGCGTTTTTGTCCTGCTTATTGGCGGCAGCAGTCTTGCCCTTCTTCTTATTGGCAGTGGCAGCATTCTTGTCGTCCTTATTGGCAGTGGCAGCATTCTTGTCGTCCTTATTGGCAGTGGCGGCATTATTGTCGTCCTTATTGGCAGTGGCGGCATTATTGTCGTCCTTATTGGCAGTGGCAGCATTCTTGTCGTCCTTATTGGCAGTGGCAGCATTTTTGTCCTGATTATTGGCAGTGGCAGCATTTTTGTCCTTGTCATCGGCACCGGTCGCCTGATTGGCGCTATTCTCCGCCTGGAGGACCTGGATCGCACCGGCAGCCTTTGCCTCGTCCTTGTTGGGAGACCGCGCCTCAATGAAGCTCGGGGCCTGAAAGGATCTGGCGTCAAGGCCAGAAGCTACACAAAAGTCAGTCATCGAAGTTCTGTCGAGTCTGTGACTGGCTCCCGTCATCACTTACTGACTGATCGCCTCTCCTGCAAGTCGCCGGCGTTGGTGGGCGCAGCGGAGATGAGCGGCGCCGAGGCGGCGACCACGCAAGCGAGAACCTCGGTGATCTTCATATTGACAAAGTATGGTTTTGGAATGGAAAAAAGGTGAAAAAATGTTATTTGCGAAGATGCGTGTGCGGTAAGAACCCAACACGAGCGATTACAAGGAATTGGAAAGATGCGAGGCCAAGAGCGCAGCTCTGTTGCAGTGCAAGACCAATGGGTGAGAAATACTCAGTCGCAGACTTGAGGATGAAGAGAAAAGTTCAAAGCGGGAGCGAATGAGACTAGCTGTTGAGTATCAAAACAGAAGGGACGGACAGTGGGAGGAGAAGCAGCCTTTTATTCGAGATGAAGACGCAGGAGGAGAGAAAAGGTTCGCTGGCTTCGATAGACTTGAGTCAGATGGAAGCTGTAGCACAGCACCAGCATCCAAGGGCCTGGAACACGGACGATGCGAACAGGCAACATGTGTCGACCCCGGGTGTTGCGAAACACACTCGGCCAAGTGTCCATGGATGCCAAAGACGACGGCTGGTGGAGGGGCGATGAGAAGGAGGCCATCAGGGACCGGGATTCCGCTGAACAGACGGATTGACGAAACCCCTCAGGGCAGAAGCGGATGGATTTGCGAAACTGGCTGCAGAGCACATGCAGGCTGATGGACAAAACAAGACTGGCGCCCAGCTGTCAGGCCGATCTCTAAACATCATCCACCGCTCATCGCCCTTCGGCAGCAGGGCTCCGGCGTTTGTGAGACTGCCAGCGGTGGAGACGACGTTTTGAAAAGGAGGTGCGTCGGGAGGCCAGCGACAGCCGCATGTCAGAGGGCGCGCCATGGAGACGGGGAGCGGCCAAGGCCCGGGTTCTTCGTCCAGACCCAACCGAGGGGCCGAACGCCAAACCCTGGGACGTCCGTGACTTGTCCGATGGTTCTGGACGGACACGGTGGAGACGCAGGGGCGGGGAAGACGGCTCGGGACTGAGGACGAGCGCACAGAATCGCGTCGTGCAACGAGCAAAGGTGACAAGAGGTTTGCAGAGTCAGTCAAGGCGTGGCCTCTGTGACGGGAAAAACGAATGGCCGGCCCGTTCTTTTTTCGCTTCTTGCCTCGCCTCAACTACCCAGGTAAGGTAATAACACTTGATACTGGCGATTCGTACAGTCAGTAATTACCTCGCCGGGCCAAATAATAATTATGGGTCCCGACGGAAGGGGGGAAGAATTCCCCATCGCCAGCCTCCTATTTTTAGCCTCGAGGCCCGATTTACTCGAGACCGTTCCTTAACACTAGCTGCCGCATCGAACCAATGCTCACTCCACATGGGCCAAAACCTTGATTCGCGCACGACCTGGATCAGCCCAAGGCTAGCACACGCACAGAGAACTCCGCCGGCGGCAAAGGGGTTCTTGATCCTGGGCTATTTCCTCCTCTGACTGCCATCGTCACACAACCGAAACTTGCCTGCGCCCTCCTCAAGTTTGTCTCTCACAATGGGCCGGATCATCATACATGCAGAGGCGAGATGGGAGCTTGGCATGGGACCAGACGACCTGAACGCCCAGCATATGCTCATCCCCCAGACTCCTCCCATGTCCCCCCTCTCGTCTAATGCCCGTGATCGTCTGTGCGGCCAGGCAGAAGCAAGTCGCGAGATGCTTGGCCATGCGGTCCCTGCAGATTGTTTATGCGTAGCCTGCCTAGGCACATGCAGCATGCACGCACGGCCGCCGAGCGGCAGAGTCCATGGAAACTTGAACGAAGCCATCGCCACGACGTCTTCAACCGTCAGGGACCGGGGTCTCGCCCGCCTCAAGGTGGCGCAGGCGACGTCGATGGTGTGCTCCCTCCGTTTCCCCTTGCGTCTCGGGAGCTGTCGACTTCGGATCGCGTGCATGACAACGGGGACAACGGCTGGCAAGACTTCCTCACGGGGGTGGCGTCTATGATTCAGCCTTTTTTATCCCCCATCCCTCCCCCAGGTGTTTCCCTGCCAAGTCTTTGTCTCGTCGTTACCAGCTGGTCAGCCCCTTTACTCTGTCGAAGCCTCCCCTGAGCTGGCTTTCGGGTTTGACCACCTTGCCCTTGAGCACCGTGTACCTGACTAGATTCTCGCAGTCTTCAGGTCTCACGCGCGCCAGCCAGATGCATTGCGCCGCGCCCTGGTCCGTCTCGCCATGGCCGTTGGCCGCCTCGCCACCGCCGACGGGCTCCTTGCTATCGCCCTCATCCTGCCCAAACGCGTTGGGCCGCCGGTAAACCATGACGTTGGCTGAGTACTTGTGGCCACCAACGTGGCTGATAAAGTAGATGCCCACCCCGCCGGGCCGCTCGTCGTGCAGGTCGCGATACAGGCCCAGCGGCCGCAGATGGCGCTCAAACTCCTTTCTCAGCAGCGGCGCGCTCTGGCCGCAGCGGGCATCGCGGGTCCTTTGGCTGCACATGAGGATGACGGCGCTATGCGGACAGGGCGCGGTGGTGAGGGCGGGGATGGACGGGTCCCGGCTGGGTAAGGAGCGAGGCAGGGCCGCGAAATCTAGGGGCGAGATACTGGTCGGGGCCTTGTCGACGAGGTCGCCGAGGAGGGTCGGCACGTTGAGCGGATGGACGTTGTGGACGAGGGTAAAGGCCGGGAGGAGGAGGACGGTGGTGGGCTCCGAGTAGTCACTGGTGTCGTGGGGGGTGGGCATGTTGGACGCCGACAGCATCAGTCTCTGCGCAGGCGCCGTCAGTCAAGGGATGCCTGCCGGCTTGATTCCGTCGCGGCAGAGTGGGAAGACTCACCCCGTTACTTGGGGCGTCGGCCTTTTCGACCGCCTCCATGACGCTGCCCTTTTCGTGGGTCACGTCGCGGACCCAGTCCGTCTTGCCGGTGCCCACGAGCAGGTGCGTGCTCCACGCTTTGATCTGGCCGTAGAGCCGGTCGTCGACGTCGACGGAGAAGCCGCGCGGGTAGCGCACCGTGCAGCCGTCGCAGTCGTGCAGGCACTCGTCGCCGTCGGCCGCCGGGTCCGTCTTGGAGAAGAGCTCCGTCACGGCCGGCGGGCCTCGTCCGGGCGTGGTGCCGTTGGAGCGCTGGCTGCCCAGGACCGATGACATGAGCGACTTGAGCGACACGGCCATCTTCCCTTTCCTTCCCCCTGTTTCTGACATTCCTTTTTCTTCCTTGCTGTCTTCGAGGACGCGTGCCCCGGCTGCTGCTGCTGCTGCTACTCAAGACAAGGAGCAAGGAGCAGCCAGGAGGTGCAAGCAGGCGTGATATATCGCCGGCGGCGCCTGCTCTCGTCCGGGGGAGAGGGCGAACCGCTTCCGGGCGCCTTGTCTGATCCCTTCCTCGCCTTGATGCCTGAGAAGGGCTAGGGCATCGACCCCGACTCGTTCATCTCCAGAAAGGAGGACTTGGAAGGCTTGGTAATCGGTCCACTTTGCTCTGACGTAAGTAACGATGAGAAACGACGCCCGAGGACCGTGTTTCCGTCCGCGCGCGCGGCCGAGCGCCTGCCCTTTCACAAAGACGTAAAAATGGAAAGGGCGAGGATTCAACGGCGGGGGGGACAAGAGAGGATTATGGCAATGAGGGGTTGCGCAAGGGAAAAGACGGGGGGGGGATCTTGGGCCGCGCCAGGACGTGCTGGAATACTCGGCGTTATTATGTAGACACGTCTTCCCTTATCAGATCCGAAACAAGGATTCACCCGCGGCGACAAGACACCCGGCAAACTGGGAGCCTATTGGCCGTCCGTCCGTCCCGCAGAGCCGGGCGACGACGATGATGACAAATGCGCCTTGTTTCCCACGAGTCTTGGTATGTACTTCTTTGCGGGGAAAAAAAAAAGAGTCGTAAAAAATATATGTATGTGTAAAAGGCGACTGAAGGAGATTGAGCTCAAACGATATTCCTTTCATGCTGTTTTATATCCGCCATCTATCCAGGTCTCAGCCGGGTCCCACCATCAGCCCCCGGCCGACGGCCCGACGTCGCCTCGGCCGCCCCGGTCTATCTCCGAACGCGCCGCTTATCAGATCCGGCCAAGGTTGCTGTGCCGCCTCCGCCGCCGCCGTGACAGGTGAGCCCTGCTGCGTGTCTCACATACAGCCCGCCTTGTCTTACTTGCGTGCATAATAGCCGCTCCCAACCAGCCCACCACGCCTTGATATCTCCGACAGCTCCGACCTGTGGCTTCTCCTCCATCGCCATCTTCACAGCCGGGCATCCTTCCCGTTCAACCGATTGCAAAAACAAGGTCGTGGAAAATAAACTCTTTGGTTGTTTGTGTCATTGGTCACCCCGTGTCGTCGTATCCTGGCGCGGGTGATGCCTTCTCCAGCGTCTTTGACAACCTTCAAGTGCCCCTGCCGCCGTAATTGCAATCTAAGCCTCCCTTCCGCATGCCTTACAATACATTTGAACCAGTCAATCGCCCAGGTTCGCCGTACGTCACCCCCCCTCGCTCCCGTCTCATGGTTGGATACAAAGCCGCTCGCCCTCGCGCTCTTGTCCTTCTTCAAATCCTCTTCCGCCGCGCTGCGTCCTGACTGCTCTCGTCCTCGCTGTCCTCCTCTTCCTCGTCCTCTCCCGCCTGCATCTTGACCTGGTCCGACCGCTTCCTCCGGTACTTCATCGCCTCGCGAATCTTCCTGCTCGCCTCATTGAAGCCCTCGGCCGAGTCGAGCGTCGTGAATCCGCTGATGGGGAACCCGCCCGACCCCAGCCCCCCTCCCGCGCTGCTCGACCGCGACCGGCTCCGTGACCGCGACGGCGGCCGCGTCGAGAAGATGCCCACCGCTCCGATGTTGCTGAACGAGTCGTTGCGCGGGAGCGCCCGGCTCGACTGCGTCGTGCTGCGGCGGGACAGCGACGGGGGCGATTCCACCTCGAACCCGAAGCCTGTGCTCGACTGGTCGCTGTCGCGGCGCTTGTGGCCGTCGGCGGCCGGCGTCTGCGAGCCTGCCCCCTCGACCCTCGAAATGTCCGGGATGAGGCGCGTCTTGTCAAAGTCGGGGAACATCTCGGGGCCTAGCTCGTTGATCAGGTCCGTCACCTGCGCGCTGAGCTCGGCCCGTCTGACCCGCAGCTTGTGGATGCTGTACGACGACGTCGGCAGCAAGCACAGCACCAATGGCCGCAACGACTTGAAAATGTCCATGCCCACCTCGCCAAAGCGCAGCGCCGCAAACGTGATGCCAATCATGACCGGCCACAGCGCCAGGTAGACAGTCCACAGGGGCATCCACGCGGGCACGTGGCCCCAGAGCCCGTCGTGCCACACCTTGAGCACCACCAGGATGGTGTAGGCGTGGTACAGCGTCGGAGCCAGGCCCAGGGCCACCAGGATCTTCCACGTCGCCATGACGTCACGCCCGCGGATCTTGACCGTCGACCCGGCCAGCGCCACCTTTGCCTTTTGCCGGCTGATGATCTTGGTCGCGACAAAGACGGGGGCGAAGAGCAGCAGGCCGGGCACCGTGCAGACAAAGAGTATGGCGAGCTTGATGGAGCGGTAGACGAAGAGGAAGAGCACCTTGAGGATAGACATGCGCGCGTACTGGACCTGGTGGTCCTTGAGGCTCAGGTACCGCAGCTGCGAGTTGTAGTCCTTGACCGATTGCGACAGCGACGTGATGCGCTCGTCGTCTTTGTAGCGCTCGTAGCCCATGGCCAGCCGCCGGTTGAGCTCGACGACAACGGGCAGCGGCAGCTTCTTGCCCGTCGGGTTGTAAAGCCGCCGCGCCGCCTGGATCATCATGAGCGTGTCGTAGTCGGGCGCCGACACCGTCACCGAGCTCAGCGACTGGTAGACGGCGTCGAGCACCTGCCCGATGGCCTCTCGCCGCTGGTTGTTGCGGTAGAGCTCGACGAGGTAGGGGGGGATCTCAAAGGGGGTCCCGAACTCGACGACGGCGCGCGACCGGAACTTGTGCGCGTGAAAGTAGTTCATGCCGACGGGCACAATCTTGAGCCCGCAGTTGGGCGACTCGGCCAGCGTCCCGAGCGCCATGATGGCGACGCCGGCCTTGAGCGGGAGCAGCTCGGTGCGATCGTGGCTGCCGCCCTCGGGGAAGATGCCGACGCAGCCGCCGTTTCGCAGCCGCGCAAACACGGCCTCGTACACCTTTGTTTGGTCGATGTGAGGCGCCAGCTTGAACTTTGTGCCTTGGAAGCCCGGGGCGGGGCCCTTGAGCTTGGTATTTGTCAAGCGGCCCTCGCTGTCGATGTCGTCTCGGCCCGTGAGCTGCTGCATGGCGAGCTTGCCCTTGAAGGGCCGCTTGACGCGTATCTCTTCGGGGCCGATGATGTCGGCAATGTCGACGCTGGCGCTCGACGTATTCTTGCCGGGCGGCAGGAACAGCATACCCTGGACCTCGCCCTCACCCTCGCCGAAGCGGGTGCCGATGCCGCGAATCAGGGTCGGGTCGTTGACGGGGTCCGGCAGGTAAATCTTTCCGCTCGCGGGCTTGGCCGCATCCTGGGCTCGCCCGACGGGCACGGAGCCGACCTGGCGAGAGCCCCAGCCGATGAAGCCGTGAACCGACTTTTGGGCAATGAGGAGCGACACGCGCCGGTTGGCCTCGTGCCGGAGGGTGCGCTGGAGGATGATGGCGTCGACGAACTGCAGGGCGTCAGCTTGTTGCGCCGAGCTCGTCGGCTTGCTCGTCGGCTTCCTCGTCGGCTCACCTGGTTGGCGTGGGGTGCGGCGACGAACAGCACTGGGCCGGACTGGGGGACTCTCCACGAGCCTCTGGGCACGACCTCGCGGAAGAAGGTGTCGATGAGGTTGCCCATGACATAGAGGAACAGGTCGTATTTCCAATTGACCATGGGATACAGCTCCTTGCGCGGGGCGGGCCGCTGCTCGGGCTGGGCCGCCACCTTGTTGGGGCCGTCATGGTCCCCCGGAGGCATCACGGGCAGTCAATTGGGGGCCGCTCGTCTCGTCGCGTCCGAGCTCTCTCTTCCTCGCTGCACCACACGCGCGTCGCACACGGTGATGTCGGTGTTGGCGGCGGGAGAGACCTGGGGGGGGGGGAGACCTGGGGGGAGACCTGGGGGGAGACCTGGGGGAGCAAAGGGCGGAGGCGATGTGGAACAGACGGGGACGGCGAGCGCTAATAACAGTTGGTTTTCGTGGCCGACAGTGTGGGGGGTGGGAACAAAGGCCCACGCAGCGATAACAGAACTGGCGGGGGCGGCCTCTCAGCGGCCGAGGCGGGCACTGGAATCGGCCCTTCACATGGGCCTTGTTAAAGACAAATCCCCGTGCCCAGACAAGACAGTAGAGCCGAATGGATGCCTGCGCGTGCAAATGAAGCTCCGTCCGTCAATGCAACCCGTCACGGCAACCCGTCACGGCCTTTTCGTCGTACCTACGGAGTACCATGCATCCAGACTTATCGGCAAAAATCCTTCCTCTCCTCCGTTCCGTCCCCAGTCCTATACGTCATGGTCACGTCTTGTCCGATGCCTCGTGGAAGTATCCTGCAAACCATTACTCGTCCATGCTCCGCGTCGCCCTGCGCTACGTCATCCCTTCAGTTCTTGCGCGGCCTCCGCCGGCCCTTTTTCTCGGGCACGCTCATGCTTCCCTCCGCGAGCTCCCCTTCCTCCACCTTGCCCTCCCTTTCCAGCTCCTGGAGCTTTTCCTGCCCGGAGATGAACATGGATAGGTCGCGGTTCATCTCCTTGAGCTCCGCGTTCTCCTCCCGCAGCGCGTCCAGCTGCTTCCGCACCGTCTCGTTGTCGGCGCCGAGATGCTCGATGCGCTTCATCAGCCCCTCGTTGACCCGTTTCTCCTCCTGCAGCGACTTGCCCAGGCTGCGTGCCAGCCCCTCCGCCTTGCCCGCCTTCTTCTTCTCCCGCTCCAGGTCCCGCTCCAGGTGTGGCACCGTGTCCATGCTGAGGACCCTATGCTTCTCCTCGAGGCTGGTCAGCCTGGCCATGGTCTCGCTCGACTGCGCCGCGCTGCTCTCCGCCACGGCAGACGCCTTGGCTGCCTTGTCCACTGCCTTGCTGATCATTTCTTCGTAGTATGCCCTCTGGGATTCCAGCTGGCTCGTGATCAGATGCGTGTACTCCAGCCCAATGTTCTCCAGCTTTGCCCGCGGCACGACATCCTCGTCTTCTCGCTGACCACTGTGACTGCTTCTCCCCGGCAGCTCGACGACTTTGCCGTCGCCCTTATCGCGGATCAGTCGGTGCACCCACATGTCTCCGGCGTAATCCCAGACATGCTGCGTCTCGAGCTCCAGAGCAAAGCTGTGGGCAGTCTCTTTCCAGTGATCTTTGGCGTGTCCGCCTTTGTACCGACCGCATCCGACATAGCCGCATATCAAACAGATCCAAAGGTCGTCTGTGCAGTCACACACGCTGCAAAGGTTGGAGGCGGATGATCCAAAGGGCTGAGAGTATGGGTTATCAGCATCGCTGGAGCCGACTTCCGACGACGTGTTTGTGAATCGGCAGACCGGACATCCGGCCCCTTTCCAGTTCTGCAGGCAGGTGCAGTGAAAGACGTGGGAGCATGGGATCGTCATGAGCCCGTTTGTCTCGTCCATCCTCTCTAGACAGACGGGGCAGGTCGGCAGCTCGATGAGGTTGGGAGGAGGGGGCGGAAAGGGCTTCAAGCTGTTCGAGACAGCCGAAGACGACGACGCCACAGATTGATCGTTTCGGCGAGGTCTCGTCGGTGTTTCAAAGGTGATGGATTTGACGAAGACGACGTGGCATACTTGAGACTATGGCATGTCAGTGTCAAGGGATGAGGCAAGTAAAGGCGTGAAAGGGTGAATTGAGCAAACTCACCTCCATAGAGTTGAACACCTTGCCGTCAAACTCCCGTCTCCAATGTTTGGCTCGACCCCCGTCCCGGAACTTCAGTAGGACGAGATATCGATTCATGCTCGACGTCATGACCATTCGACAGTGGCTGATGTCGCCCGTCCACCGGTCACCGAGGAAGCCCATAAAGTCCCCCGGCGTCATGTACGCCGGCACGGCAGGTATGCACAGCGTGCTGCAGGCATCCGCCGTCGAAGTGTCCTCGCGCTCCGGTCCGTCCTCGCCAGGCTGCGGCGCATCCAACAACGGCGACTCCTGTCCGTCTCGGTAGAAATGGACCACGCCCCAGCCCAGCTCCGTATTCTTCGTCTCTCGCGGCAAAAACTTGGCTTTCGTCGCCGTCCCAGCCCCGCCAAACGAGGGCCCCAAGGTCGGCGCCGCCGAGGGGCCTGCTTTGCTCGTCTCCCCCGGCATGGCGTCCGCGCACCCTGCTGGGTCGACCGTCTCTATGCGCACGCGACCGAATCGCCAATCCTTGACAGCGGCCTGCGGCCCTATAGAGGAATTCGAAGAGGGCGTGGGAAGAATTCTGCTCTGCTCCAACCACTGTGTGTCTGAAATCACTTCGGTTCTTCGCCCGCCGTCTTTGATGGGTGCTCGCGGTGCGCCGCAGTCGATTATGCCTAGCTTCGAAGCCTGTTGAACGCTCTCTTGGCCGAGGGCTGGGGGTCGGTCAAGAGGGGATCTTCCACGACTGCGCAGCCGACCGTCGCTTTTTGCAATCGGTCGGACAGGTCGGGGATGAGAGGGCAAGTCGTCAAATGCGCCGGCGTCTGTCGGCGGCTGCCAGATCTCGCTCGTCTTCGCCGCAGTCGTTTCCTCGCTAGCGGTGGGGTTCGGGGAAGGGTACAGCTCGAACTTGAGGTGATAGTAGTAAGATGGCATGGCCCGCGACGGGTTTTCGCAAGACGCAGCTGACCTCAGCGTTGAAGCCTTGAGAGCTTTCGGCCACGTCGACGGTCTGTCTCGGCAAGGCCAAGGTGGCGGGCGGCGAGGATTCTAGAATGCTCGGTTCGCTCAGGCCACGCCACATGTGCCATGGCGAAGGGAGAGAAGACGACAGGAGCTTAAGGCATCCACGCTGGTCGGGTCATGTGTAGATGAAGGCTGCTGGATGGATGTCCTGTCCGAAGTCCGAACTTTGGAGTGTAAATGTATTTGGCTGTCGCAGCCCTACGAATCCACCGCGCCAAGGGAGAGGCGTACAGTGCGGGGTATGTAATCTGTCCTGTCCGGTAAAGAGGCAGCACTGTGCAGAGATGACGATGGGTTTATGTAGGAATAAGGTTCAAACAATCGACATCGCCTTTCTAGAAAGTGGCACATGGCTACAGTTCTTGCGCCCCTAAGGTCTTAAGCAGCGTCTTGCCGTTCTCAGTCACCCCCAGCCAAACCGGGGAACTAAAAAAAAATCGCTTAAGGGAAACGCTCTCTTAACCTCGAGAGACAAGGACAACAACGCAGTCATCGATGTTCAGCCTATGTCACCATATCTCTACCTGCGGGACAGTTTCAAAATCCCGACGCCCTGGTCCAAAGTTCCGTAACGCCTAACCGCTGGCAATACACTCCGAGTCAACACAACCACCATCCTGCACGACTATTGGCCGCCACGCAGACGCAGCACCAGATGCAGGGTGCTTTCCTTCTGAATGTTGTAGTCGCTCAACGTGCGACCGTCCTCCAGCTGCTTGCCTGCAAAAATGAGGCGTTGCTGATCAGGCGGAATGCCCTCCTTGTCCTGGATTTTGGACTTGACGTTGTCGATCGTATCACTCGATTCCACTTCCAACGTGATTGTCTTGCCTGTCAGGGTTTTGACAAAAATCTGCATTCCACCACGCAGGCGCAGGACCAAGTGCAGGGTTGATTCTTTCTGAATGTTGTAGTCGCTCAAAGTCCGGCCGTCCTCGAGCTGCTTGCCGGCAAAAATGAGTCGCTGTTGATCCGGAGGAATACCCTCCTTGTCTTGGATCTTAGATTTGACGTTGTCGATGGTGTCAGAGGATTCCACTTCCAGCGTGATCGTCTTGCCTGTCAGGGTCTTGACGAAAATCTGCATGCCACCTCGCAGACGCAGGACGAGATGCAGCGTCGATTCCTTCTGGATATTGTAGTCGGACAGAGTCCGGCCATCTTCCAGCTGCTTGCCCGCAAAGATCAGGCGCTGCTGGTCCGGGGGGATGCCCTCCTTGTCCTGGATCTTCGACTTCACGTTGTCGATCGTGTCAGACGACTCCACCTCGAGGGTGATGGTTTTGCCGGTGAGGGTCTTGACGACTAATCGAAACATGTTAGTGCTTTGTGTCCAAGTCATCGTCGAGAGCAGGTTGGATGTGACTCACAGATTTGCATGCCTCCACGAAGACGGAGAACGAGGTGGAGGGTCGACTCCTTCTGGATGTTGTAGTCGGAAAGGGTGCGGCCATCCTCGAGCTGTTTGCCAGCAAAGATCAAACGCTGCTGGTCGGGAGGAATGCCCTCCTTGTCCTGAATCTTGGACTTGACGTTGTCGATGGTGTCGGATGACTCGACCTCCAAGGTGATGGTCTTGCCGGTGACTGCGAGGGACAATGTTAGCGTGCTGCCTGCTGACGTGGCGAGCCAGCGCCTCGGAAAGGGCGGGCACAGAACGTACGGGTCTTGACGAAAATCTGCATTTTGGCGAGATCGTGAGTGTCACTGGGAATGGAGCGGTTGACGGATCGGACAAAGAATCCCTGAGGTGAAGAAAGGTTAAGCACGATTGCTAGGGGTGCTGTTTGGTGGTGTGTAGGAGGAGTGGAAGATTCCCCGGCGCAGAGTGGGAGAGGGCGACGGTTTAAATACAGGCTACGGGAGGGCGGGCGGCCGAGAAAGGAAAGAGGGGGGGCGCAGCCCAGTGACAGATTTCAAGCCACTGGGGCGCATGATTCATCAGCCGGCAACGCGCTCGGAAGAATCCAGAAAAATCGTGTTTGTTTCCAGTACTTGATTCAACCCGACTGGTCAGCCGAGGCCCCGCGTACCGACGACCTTGACGGACAGCCGGTGTGGCGCATTGCCCTTACGCCTTTTCCGGACGTCCCCCTGTCTCTCCTGCGATGGGGTCTGTCGCTAGTTAACTAGCCAAAATACAGTAGGGTGGTAGTGGCGGCGTCGGGCGACCACGGAGTCGCCGTCGAAACAAATAGAACCGCCACTCCGAGTCGCTGCCGCCACCCTTTTTCGCCATCAAGCCCCCGCCGCGCAACGGTCTGCAGTGGCGCATTTGCTGTTCCTCCCTGCTTTCGGAACTACTGTAGTTAGTTAACTAAGAGTCGCGCCCGTTCTTGTGCTATCGGCGCGACAGCGCGAGCACAACCACACCTGGCCCGCTTGACTCACTCCAGCCGCCAGCAACCTCTTTGTACAGATACTTGGACTTCGCGGCAGCCGCCCGGAGCCCACCATTGTCGCGCTCTACGCGAGGTGGGCTACCGCCAATAACTCCGCGGGCTGGTACCTCGACAAGTCTCCTCGCTGCCCTCTCGCACTACCGAACCCACCCCGCGCGCCCCCAACAGCGAGCCGGGGCGGTGTCTCCGGGGCACGACGTCATCCATCTCATGGGACTCCAACGACACATCACGACGCGGTTCAACGGGCGCTGCCAAACGGAAATATTACCCCAGAACTGCGTGATTCGTGGTTTGTCTTTTCTTGCCTCACTATTCCCGCCTCGCAAAATGTCGCCGTCCGATCTACTCTATTCCCTCCTCTTCCATGTTAAACAGGCTGCATGTCATCGCGTCCCCGCGCGGGGAGCCGAGGTGAGGGTTGCCAAGTGGGACCACCATCCACCTTAACGACTTGATACTATTATTAGCTCCATGATGATCAGACCGGCGACCTTGGGTCGAGATGTATATGTCACCAACGTTCACTTCTGGCTTGTCATGCATTTTCCTCCTTGACCATCACCTGTACGAGCATCAATACGGCAACAGCCGGCTCACTTGACGCCACAATGTGCACCAATCATCGACAGCCAAGACAATAAGCCGTACGGTAAATAGTGAAACGACTTTTTGCCTATCCTGCCCAAGTAGCTAGTGCTGCTGCATACTAAACTAAACTACCTGTCCCGTCATCCAAGCCTCCCTAATTGCTCAAGACGATGCTCCTAAGCACTGTTTCGGGACGCCCCTCCCATGCGCTTCTATCTAAGCCGCAAGCCCATGCTCATCTGCCTCTGCCGTCAAAGAACACTAAGCATGATATCCTCAAACCCCGGCCAAAAGATATCCCAGTCGGTTCGCTATCTCCAGATATGCCTCCCGTGAATCAATAAATGCATCGTCTTCGAGTCATACATTCGTGTCGAATAAAAGTCATTGCACCGTCGTAAATGTCGCCACCATATTCAACGTCGCTGTCATGTCGTACGGCGGTGACTAGTCGTGAAGTGAGAGCGTTGAAAAGCCAACATCAAAGGTGAGCCTGACAGTATGTGTGATGCCGACTCGTCTCGCGTCGAGGTCGTGTAAAACGCCATCGCTGGATGACCGTGTGAAACAGCAAAAGAATGTAAGAACAAAAGAGAGAAGCCGGCCGCCCCAAAGTTTGACAAGGGTGAAAGCGATCCCGATGGCGGTAATGTCGAAGCGAGAATCACGTGAGCCCCAACTTGCTTCAGTTGGCTCGGATGACGAGCTTCGACAGGAACTTGTTGGACAGCGAGTCAAAGTCGTACCTATCGAACTTGGTCTCTTTTCGGGTTCGCAAATAGGCCTCTGGATTCACAGCAGTTAGATTTATCCCAGGCACGAGTGCAAATGGGGCACTCCTTACCATGTTTGATAACGTGCTGTCGAACTTCGGTCATGGCCTCGCAAACAGACGTATTGTTGTGCAGCAGGTGCCCGTGCTGGCGCGTGTCCCAGTCGACAAAAGCCGGCAGCTTCTGGGAGATGGCATGGAAGAGACCCACGATGACTCCAACAGGAGTAGTCTCCATGTCGTTGCAGAACTTATCCACAGCTGCAGGATCGGGCACCCGGTAGTGGCAGTCGAACTGCATCTCTTCCCACACCGCGAGTAGAATCGAAGCAAGCATGAAGATGGTAGGCCAGTTCTTCATCTTCTCACCGCTGTACACACCCGAGTACAGGGACGAGAGCTCTTCCAATATGTCCTTTTGCAATTCGCGCCACATGTCGGCGAGTGCGCACTTGATCTGGAAATTGATCATGACGGGAGCTACAGTCCGTCCATAAAACTTGGACTCCTCGTCGTCAATCTGCCCGTCCAGGGCGACTTCAGATCCTTGGTTCTCAACCATGGTGATGTGCATGGTCAAGTTGTAAGCGAGAACCAACTTCAGTGCCTTCTTGATGACTGGCATCCGGTCCTTGACGTAGAAGCGGTGTGCTGTCTTGAGGATCTCGGTGATAAAGGGCGTGCCCTCAAAGTGGTCGTCAATGAAGTCTTGGAAAGGCCCATCGATGTGCTTGTCCAGATACTCTGCGAGGGCGTCGATGCGGACACCTTCAGCACCCACGTCCAACTTCTCTGTGCGAGCCTCGAAGTCGATGGGCTCCTGGTCAGACTGGCACGATTCGACCCACTCGACCGAGAAGCAGCCCTCATCAGCAACAAAAACCTCACGAACCATGACGGGCAGCGCGAAACCATAGCCGTGAGTAATCCACATGAGCGTCTCCTTCTGCGAGAAGCCCTTGACGTTGTAAATCGACACACCACGGTCCATGTGCCTCTCGTAGTCGGCCTTCCAGTCCTTCATGAAGTAGCCAATGTCCTTGATGTCGATTCTAGTACACGGCACCTGCCAGAGCCGGGCGTGCGAAGGCTGGCATCCTGCACAGGGCTCGCCCTTGTCGCAAGTCTTTTTAAGGAATTTGCATCGCAGGCAAGCTCGCAGCTTTCTTATTTCGCTGGCTTGCTTTCGCTGCTCAGGCAAAAGAGGGCCCTTTCTACGGCCAACCTTTTTCTCGACAGACCCGTCCTTCCGGTTGTTGCAGATGCGACGGACAACAGGCTTGTTGGTGGTCTTGGTGATGGGGCTTTTGCGGGGCCCCGAGTTTCTGCGCGAGGGGATGACAGACGGAGGCGACGCGGACGCAGCACCGCTTCCAGGGCTCTGGCGGCTCGATGGCTCGGCCTTGATTGGCACCGGGGCAACAGCAGCAGTAGGACTGACAGTGTCGTGGGAATGGCCATGTCCATCGCCTGAGAAGCAGTTCCGATGGCTGTTGCTGTCTTGATACCCATCCGATTCCGGTGAGAAGGGGGAGAATGGAAACGGCGCAACCTCCTCAAAGCTGCCAAAATCCATCGAGTTGGCACCTTCCGAAGAGTCGGAGTTTGTTCTCAGGTGCAGAGTCTGAGACGGGTTGAAGATGGCGGCATTCTGCGCCTGAGCCTGTTGAAATTGGTCCAGGCGTTGATGGCCCCACTCGACCATGGCCCAGCCATCACCCGAGGACGAAGGCAGCGACAATACTTCCAGATAGGTGCCGGTGGGTGAGCTGCTGCCAACACTGTCGAGCCGGGGGAGGCCGTCCATCTGCAGAGTGTGCTGGAGCTCTTGCCAGTTCTCCATGCCCGTGTTCCCCCACTGCATAGCTCGGGCGGTTTCCTCCATGGAAGGCATCGCGTTGAATGTCGATTCCAGCAGGTTGGCTTGCAGAGCAGTCTGGGTAGCGGGGAGATAGTCGAGGGGGGTTGGGTGAAAGGCTGAAGGGAAAGCATTGAAGTTCATGAGGGAGGCCGAGTCTTGGATGAACTGGGCGAGATCAGGCGCCGTTAGATGTTGATGGTGCTGATGGTGCTGATGATGTTGATGCTGATGCTGATGCTGATGCTGCTGTTGCTGCTGTTGCTGCTGCTGCTGCTGCTGCTGCTGCTGTTGTTGCTGCTGCTGCTGTTGCTGTTGCTGCTGCTGCTGCTGTTGCTGTTGCTGCTGCTGCTGCTGTTGCTGCTGCAGTGCCCAGTCAGTTAGGAGATTGGATGGTGATTGAAAGGGCGACTGCTGCAAAGATGAGTGCTGGCTATGGGGACTGGACGAGTTGGACAAGGGCGAGCCGCCTTGGAAAGCCTCCGGCGACCCCGTCACCGGGCCGTGAGAGTTGGGCGGCGGCACGGCCATGTCGAGGGGAATGGGCCAGATACGCGTATTCGTCATGATGCCCGACGCGGCCGAAGGACTCGAATGTGCCGTGGTGGAAAAGGCGTAGGCGGCCCTGTCGGGGAGCTGCTGGTCGAAGTTTAGGTCGAGCAAGGCGTCGCCCCCGCCATTTGCATTAGTGAAGTCAAAGGTCATGCTGAGCGAGAGGCGGCGGCCGGGGGAGGGGAGGAAAAGTAGGATCGGAAGCGAAGGCTGGCAATGTTGTATAGAGGCCCAGCGGGTGACACCGCTCTTTCGCGATGAGAGAATCCCTTGTTGGAGGCGTATTCGTAGTCAAGGCAGCAACAGAGAGGTGGTCCGGTGGGAAAAGGTGAGGTCAGGTAGGTATGGAAGAGAGAGGGGACGAGGATGCGGAGAAGGGCGCACAGGGGGGTCCCCAGGTCAAGGTGCGTGCTCTCTCTCTCTCCAGGCCAGGACTGGTCCGGGCTGGGCTGGCTTGCTCTGGGAGTGGACTGACAGGCTGGCTTGCAGAGGCTTACATGGCCGCAGCGCTGCTTCACAACTGATGGGGGAGCCGGGGAGAAACGAGGAGGGGGCCTTTCGTTGATGAAGAGGCGGTGAGCTCGTCGTCTGGGAGTTGCAGCCAATGACAGCACACTGAGGCGCCTGTGCATCTGCACGCCTGTGGAGCGCTGGACTGGCGATCCAGCGGACCAGGTCGCCCCGGCGCAGCCCGCCCAATCAGGCGGCGGCCGCACAGTGCGCGCTGTGGCCGTGGGTGGTTGGGTTGGGCGCGGGTTATCGTGAGGTGCCAAGTACTCCGTACTGCCGCATGTACTTCTTGGTACGTAGAGGCAGGGTTGTTAGGCCGCGTCGACATGGTCCTAGCAAACCAGCGTTGGTTACTAAGGCGTCAAGAGAAGAGGCGGATGCCTGCATGCTCAACATGGCATTACTGAGCCGGGTTCGTGGATATGAGGAGCCCAGATCCTCAAGGTCAATATCTGCGGATCAGAAGAGGCTTATGATGACTGAGATAAGCGAAGGCCCACGTACAAGCGTTCGGGCAGCACTCTAGTCGCGCTCGAGTAGTTGGTTTATTCTTCGTGTCGGATCCACCGCTTGTGTGCAAGCCGACGGGCTCAGCAAAGTCCATGGTGCCAAGGTACTTACATACGTGCGTGGTGAAAGTACCAAGCGTCGTGCCGCACGTTACCAAGGTTGATCCGGGAACAAGAGGGAATCGATACGAGGTGTCTACGTGTTGGTGGATAGCAGGGAAGCCAGAGCATGTACTGTAGGTCCTCACGAGCCGTCTACAGGACTAATGTAGTGTGCACAGGTCCTTCATTCGCAAGGTACTAGTACTGTGTGTTACTCTGAAGAGTCCTTAGTCCTTCTCCGGCCTCTGGCGCTTCCTGCAGGCAAGCAAAACATCATCGACGCACATGTCGAGCGCCTTCTCATCTCCCCGTCTCCCCATCAGGCAATCGCCTGCATGATCTGCTTCAAACCATTGCCCCCACTGTCCCGTTCCGCATGCACGACAAAAGGTTCCCAAATCCAGGGCCCTCTGGCATTAATACACAAGTGGCGCCAGCTGCACCACAGGAAAGGGGATGCTTGTAATGTCCCGAGGGTAGCAAGCCGGTGAGCATGCGCCTTGCAACTTGTCGAGTGAGCTTGGCGGCTGCAAGGCGGAAAAACAAGGTGCTAAAAGCTCACCCCCTCTCCTCCCTCTCTTCCTCTGCCAACAACAAACTGCCTGGCGGAGCCGTGTAGATCGTTCGCCTGTGGTGGGCCTGGCCGATCTTTGCTCTCCGAGATGGCCGTCCGATCCTGCCCTCCCCGGACCCTTTGCCGTCCATGGGCGAGCATGGGTATCGGCTGCCTGCCCGGCGACAATCGGAGCATCGTATGCTGGCCGCGCATAAAGTGGACGATAACCGCCTCGGTGCGATTCGTGGGGGGCTCCGCTGAGAGTGCGTCGTCTGCGCCAGATAGGGGCTTTCGTTGCACAAGAGTCGGCCTTATCACCGATAGGGCTTCCGGGCAATGCCGCAGGCCGGCCTCGCACTGTGCTACGAAACAGCCATCGTCACGACATGGGCCTCTCAGTCGGTAGATATCTCCGACCATGGACTCTGCTGCAGTGTCGTCGGAATCACTGTGCGCATAGCCTCATTAACACCGTGCGCTGTCACTGGATAATTGTACAGTGCAGTACTGTGCAAATCCAGTCCCCCATTTTCTTGCCGATTACCAAGACGAGAAAAACCCTCCGTCGGCCAAATCCACCTCGCATCCGCCCACCTTTAGATTATTACTTTACGATTCACATGCACATACACACAGACAAATCATAAATGCATCGTGCACGGCGAGAAGCCTCGGTCTTGAGCTAGCGGGTCGTCCAGGCAAGTCTTTACACACGGCCTCTCGTCATCATCCGTCGCAACGTCGCCCCCTCCCTGCATCCCACCAAGCTCGTGACTGGAGGCCAGCGCGCAGCCACCAGTTGGCCGGCTGCTGGCAACTTGGGTTCTCGCTCGCCGTGAAGCGTCACCTCGATGTGCCCACGCCATCGTCGACCGCTTGGCATTTGCTACCGATTCGCGCCCACCATCACCGCCAGGTGCCACGAGCCACCACTCATCGTCGGAGGTGCCGCGATCCGGGTTGGTTCGTCTCGACTCTCGGCGATATGATTAAAGGCCATGGTTCGTGACCATAAAGGGTCACCCGGTCCCATGTCTAGCCAACTGCCAACTCAACGCTCCCAACCTGTTTCTCATCAGAAATAGCTCAGCCCCGGCCGGTGTCCAGCCACGTCGCTGCGCAAGCGCCAACCTCGCTCGTCCCCAGGTCAGTTAGACTCGTGGGTGGGGACGAAGAAACGTTCGTGATTGGGACGACTGTTTGAAACAGAAGCGGTGGGCACAGTGCGGCCTGCCCCACGCGGCTTCCACCCGCCCTAGCTGAAATAGGGCTCGTTAGTAGCACCAACGTCGGATGCCCAGCAGCCTGTGAATTGCCGGTCAAATCCCGGTGCGGTCCACTGAGCTTAACGGCTTGTCATGCCCTGCCTGCCCACTGACCCACCGTCGGTACCGTGCTACGGCCTTGTTTCTCTTGTTAGTGGTTGGCTGCGGCGCGAGAGGAGCTCTGCTACCCTATATCGGACATCAACCCTCCGCTGCCAGCCAACTATCGGCTCTTTCGTCAACACATCACGAGGGTCGTGTATCGGCAGGAATACTCACATGCGTGTTCATGTGCGCACTCTTGAGGCGGAGGAAATAGTAGCGTGTAAAGGTGGAAGCGTCCGTTGAGGTGAAGCCGGTCCGGTGCGTGAATTCACCACCCGGTTGCATCGTGAGCCATGTAAAGTGCGCCCATGAGACAACGGCTCGTGCGACAAGTCTTCTCTGCCATCGTTGCATGTTTCAGGTTCCGCCTGATCCAACACCGTGGCTATGCTGCTCGTCTTTCCCAACCAACAGATTCGTCGTGAATCCAAATGCCGCACCCATTACTACCCCATACTCGAAGCCAACATCACGCCATCCTTCGAGGCCCACGGCAAATGATATTGCAATGCCTGCAAGAATCCTCATCCGCCCGCGCCATGTGCACCAAGTGCCCATGTTGCCATATCCAAGTTTTTCGACAAAGACCTACAGCAACGGTGGTTCATCCCGGCCAGGACCTCGCCGAATGGCGCGAGCGAGACAGGCTGCGCGGTAGGTACACCGAGTTCGATCAACCTAGTAACGTTCGACGGGCACCATCAACGACTCGTACATGCGGAGCGTGACCTTGAGTGACAGGGGAGATGGGACGAGCTACCCCTGGACTCATTGCGTGGCAAGCCAAGCAAGTAAACCAGACGCGTCATTTACTCCTACGACCGACCGAAACTGGCCCTAAGGCAGACTGCGTGGCCAGGCGCCAAGGCCGGAGAGAGCTTCATGACCAAGAGTGATCCTCTCGCGACCGGTCGAAGGTGGCATGCGCAAGGAGGTTGGCCCGAGAGAAGCCCACGACAGAGTTTCGCATTGACGTCGACTCGACCCACGTCAGCACCGTAACGCACAACTGCCATGCCTCCAGGGACTGGGCCGCGGTAGATGAACTCATGAAGCTCCGATACGACTTGTCTCTGGCCAAAGGCACAAGGCATCCGGCCGACTGCCCGAGGCAAATATCAAATCCCCATTTCCGGAGCCCTCGCTTCTGCACACGCGAGGGAGGCTTGGAAAGCGCAAAGCACATCGTTTGCAGCTTGAGCGGGTAGGCGGTGGTCTGAAGCACTGATCCTTTGAGTGCACATCGACCTCAATCCCTTCGATGCGAGATGGATGGCGAGGCCACGGGATGGAGTTGATTGACCCGTGCCGCTTTGGTGGACGTAACGTCGGAGCTCGGGACTTTCCGAAGCCGGCGTTGGGCGAGGCCCCACACATGATTAGGCGAGGAATGCTACCCGGACAATTCCCGACAACAATCGACTCTTCGACCCTGCTGTTGCTATTGTCCCCATGAGTCTGAGACTCTCGACAATACTTCCATAGACCATCGACGAGTCCCAATAACATGGGTGCGTGGTAGAAACTTGGCAGAAGGATTGGTCAGAGCAATGGCAAGCCCAGCAGCTGCGCCATGAGAACCCGAGCAGGCCCGAGCCGCACCCGTCCGAGAATCATCTTCAAACATCGCACTAGACACATGGCCATGGACACAACTCTGGAGGAAGCCGGGGGGATTCCGGATATCTTCACGTCGAGCCCGCCGGTCCGGGATGCCCTGGAGACAGAGAGCTCCATGCTCCAGGACGAGACCATCGACGAGTGTCTGCCGTTCTTGACAGGGGAGGGACATGACTACTTCAATGCCCACGGAGTCCCGCACCTGTACCGCGACCGGCACGTCAAGTTCTTGCACAAGCAGCTTGGCACCCTGCCATCCATGTTCATGTCTGCAGACCCCAGCCGGCCCTGGATTTTCTACTGGTGCCTCGCTGGCTTGTCACTCCTCGGCCACGACGTGGAATCCTATCGCTCGAGGCTCGTCGAGACGGTCCGCCCCATGCAGAACGAGACGGGCGGATTCGGCGGCGGGTTCGGCCAGACCTCGCATCTCGCCACCACCTATGCAACAGTCCTGTCGCTCTGCTTGGTCGGCGGGGACGAGGCCTACGAGGTGGTTGATAGGAGGGCCATGTGGAGGTGGTTGTGCTCGTTGAAGCAGCCCGATGGAGGATTCCAGATGGCCATTGGCGGTGAGGAAGATGTGAGGTATGTTTGCCGTGCCGGCTCTGGGCGACAGGAAGCCGACGCTGATGAATGCTTGTTGCAGAGGAGCCTACTGCGCGGCCGTCATCATTTCGCTGCTCAACATCCCGCTCAGCCTGTCACCCGATTCGCCTGCATGTGCAGCCGGCCACGCTGGGCTTTTCAGCGGCCTCGGGGAGTGGGTACGACGATGTAGGTCTCTCGCGCCGGAACCGCCCTGGTTTCCTGCCTGACGGTCGCCAATGTCCAGGCCAAACGTACGAAGGAGGCGTGTCGGCAAAGCCGGGCGTCGAGGCCCACGGGGCGTACGCCTTCTGCGCCCTGGGATGCCTCTCGATCCTTGATCCCCCGCACCAAGCGGTCCCCAGGTATGGCGCCCAATTCGCGATGCCTCCGTCCCGCTAGAGTCTCTCGACATGGAAGCGCTGCATGCTGACGTTTCCCGACGCGGTAGGTATCTTGATGTCCCGCGACTTGTCTCTTGGCTCTCGGCTCGCCAGTACGCACCCGAGGGTGGCTTTTCCGGTCGCACGAACAAGCTCGTCGACGGCTGCTACAGCCACTGGGTAGGCGGATGCTGGCCGCTACTCGAGGCCAGCCTGAGGGGGCCGGAGCGGCCAGCGGCCGAGACTGCAGATCACCTGTCCATGCAGGCAGACAACAGCCTTTTCAGTCGAAACGGGCTGATCCGGTACATCCTCTGCTGTGGCCAGGACATGTCGAAGCGCGGCGGGATGAGAGACAAGCCAAGCAAGTAAGTGGTGCCGATTATTGCATGGCCACCTCTTCCCGCGTCCCCTTCACCGCCGCAAAAAGAGAAAAGGAAGAGAAAAGGCCAAAGGGAGGAATAAATGGCCCAGCCCACTCGCTGATGACCCCAAGAGCTAACCCGTATGAAGATATTCCGACGCATACCACACCTGCTACGTGCTGTCGGGCTTGAGCTCTGCTCAGCACAAATGGAACCTGGCCCGCGCCGGTGCCGACGAGACCGCTATGGGTGGCGAAGTCTGGACCGTGTCCACCTACGACAAGGGTGAACAGATATTCGACGAGCAGGATCGCGTACGCCCCACGCATCCCGTCTACGCCATCCCGCAAGAGAATGCAGACGACTGCCAAAACTACTTTGCCTCCAAGCCGGGCTTCTAACTACTTTATTCGAGGGCATGAGCATGGACGGATACCGTTGAGGAAGGCGAGTTGTCGCCATCGTCCAAACATCAATCGTGGCTACGGTGATAGATTGTAGGCTGGGATGAACTGCGTCACGTGCTTGACGAGACGCCCCTTACAGGGAGGCGAAGAGGCCAAGAGTATATGATGGATGACGGCGTGGAGGAAGAGGCCTCGTCAACGCGGCATGCTAAGGCAAGGCCGCCACCGGGCCTAGTTGCATGGTGGACAACTCATCAACCCAGCATCGCGGAGTTATCACGGCTGGAAGGTGGCCGTGTAACGAGGCGGCGGCCGGTGACTCAAGATTGAAATAGAACAAAAAGGGCAGCTCAAAGGGAGGCCGAGTAGGCCAATTGACAAGCAGCCGTGCGTGGCCCCGGCCCCGGCCTGGTTGCCATCATGGACGGCCGTGGCGATGCACCGAGGCCAGTCGGCCTCAATGGTTCGCCTGGACGTTATAGCTTGCATTCGCCAATCTCTGCCCGCCCGTTGGCGTCGCCCACGCTACATGTGCATCGCGAGGATGGCCAGCACATCCGATTCCAGGTAGCCTGATGGTCGACCCCCTCCCCCCCCCCCGTCGTGCGTACCCAGCAGATATGGCTGCATGTCTGGGATGAAGGAGGGGGGATGGGGGAAGAAAGAGGGGACAGGGGGCACAGCCGTCAAGCCACACGGCGCTGGAAGGGCGTGGCGGGCTGCACATCATTCCTGGGGCCATTGCTGGATGGAGCAACGAGAGTCGAGTGTCCCCAACAGGGGCCCTGCACGGCAACCTGCCCGAAGCATGTCTCAAGCTGCCGCGAGGGCTCCGCGTTTGACGGCGAGGGAGATTGACAAGGCGACATGGCGTCGTGACGACGGGGCAAGAAACACATGGGCCATGCGGGCGGGAGGGGCCTCGACGGGGTGGCTGCCGTTGGCCCTGGACGGGGAGACCCTACCCAGGAGGGAACTTACATCAGGCTGCATGGGCTCTTGTTCAGGAAAGGTTCTGGAGAGGTGTCGCAAGCTGACGGCGGGCTCTTGTAACGGGCCAAGATTGCACGAAAGCGTGCACTAATAAAGGCGTACGTTGTATTAGTTAACATGCAGCATGCTCGAGGCCAGCCAGATAGCGCCTCGTCACTCAGTCAGACGCGGCCGCATCAGATGCGGCCGTCCGCGCCGCTCTTTCGTATGTACGAATGCATCTGCGTTTGTGATGTATAGATACTCCCGGACGGGCTGCTGTCTATTTTTTTTTTGATTTCGTCGTCGACTGGGGGGGGGGGAGTATGTAATTCATCATGTAAGAGTGACACTATCTCTCAACATCTGTATCTGCCGGGGAGGGGAAGGGGGGCTTTTCGATGTCCTGCGCGCAGACGGAGCCGCTGCGGTCATTCACACGTACATGTATATACGGACGGAATACTGCACGCGTGGTTGGCAGATGGGCAGGTATGCTGGAAGTGGGTAGGTAAACAGAGCAGGGGAAACGCTGTCTGGGCCCACGGAAATCTGCTGTGCGCGGGGGAGAGCAGATGGATGCTGGCCAAGGGGCTGATGTCATGTTGCCACCTGGAGACGGCTCATGGACCAAGGATCAAAGAGTGTCTTTGATGTTGATGATGGCACTGTACAATATAGTAGTGCAATATAGTAGAGCAGGGCGTGGACACGACGCCGTGTGGCATGTTTATATCTGTAGGCACGGATAAGACGAGTAATTACGTGGGCTACCGGTCCGGGAGGCGCTGGCGGGCATCGGCTGACGGCGGCGGGGAGGAGCAAGAGCGGCAGTGTCTCGGCTTGTGCGACGTTGAGACAGTGAAGAAGAGGTCGGTGGGCACATGGCGAGCACGTTGCGTCTTCGTTGGGCGGGAGCTTCATTGCATCGGCTCATGTGTACTCGCCAAGGGCATGATGCTGCACCTTTTCGATGATGCGTCTTGCATGTGCTTGTTTCTGGATTGGCATCCTTGGACGGGTGCTGCGTCAGGTGTGTCGAGGTACAAGGAAGATACGACGGGGTCTTTATTTGCATTGCGAGGAGCGTTGGGCCTGGGCGGGCGTCTCTGAGTGCCGTGTGTGCTTGCAGGTATGGAGTACGCCATCATGTTGGGCCTCGGTCCGTCTTGCACCTCCAACGCAGCACCTCCCACGCAGCACCTCCAACGCAGCAGTGGGCAGATGCACACACCATCACCATCTCGACGGGAAAAGGCAAACGGCCCCCTCAGGGCGGGAACGTTGCGCGGAGCCTTGGACAGATGGCGGCCCGGGGAGATGACACATGGGCATTCGTGGGCGGCTGGAGGGCGAAGACCAAGATGAATGGAAGGAAAAGAAGAAAGGCTGTTGCGATGGACCATGGAAACAAGCAGACAGACAAAGCAAGGTGGAAGGAAGCTTGCGTCAGCAACGTGGTGTTGAGTGAGTGAGTGAGTGAGTGTGTGTGTGTGTGTGTGTCTCTCTCTCTCTCTCTCTCTCCGTGTGTGTGTGTGTCGCTCGGGTCGACGCGGTGCGACATGGGATCGGAGAAGGGTTCACCAACTAAGACCCGGCGAACCGGATTCGTCTCGACGACGGCATCTCTCTCCCTCTCTGTCGCCATGGGCAGTGGCAGACACTGGCCGGCCCCCTTTATTCCGCAACGGTTCCGACGTGCCAACCCGGGGGGCCGGGGGACACGAGCAAGCATGTTTTTCCGATTCGACAGCCGCCCGGGCGCGCGCGCACACATGGAGGGGCCGGCGTGACGCCCGCCTTGACTTTTGGCTGGTTGGTGGTGTGCATGGGATGGCTTCACTCTGCGCAGCGAGCAACGGACCGGCGCGCCACCAATCACGGGCGAGTGGGTTCGTGGCATGGGAACGTGGTTTGCCGGGCAAGCTTCGGGTCTATATCCGCCATGTCGCCGAAAAGCTTGCTGCCGACCGCACCACCGGGGGGAGGAGGGGGGAGGGCAGAAAGGCCCGTCGGTAAATGGCTGCTGGTGCCAGACAAATGGCGGTTCGGAGAATGACACACGACAGAGAGGGAGAGAGAGCGCGGGGCCGCGCCGTTTGGCCAGCAAAAGGCGGCCCAGGACGCTTTGGGGTTGGCCGCTGTCGACGTCTTTTTTTTTTCTTTCCCTTGCCCTCCCTTCCTTCCTTTCCCCCTTCCTTTGCTGCCAATGCCATCAACGCAGCAAGCAGTGCCAGCTCATCATTGCATGAGGGTTGAGGGAGGGAAACGTTTTGCGCCTTGTTGCCTCGCGACCCCTCCCGCGACGGTCCAATCAGCCAGGGCTCCTTCACCGTTATAAAGCTCGCCGACCGACATGTTCGCTGCAGCCAAGCTGGTGGGGGGTCTCTTCTTGGGTCCTTTTTGGGTCCTTCTTGGGTCCTTCTTGGGTCGACGGTCCCAACCTCCTCCTGCTCCTGCTCCTGCTCCTGCTCCTCCTCTCCTGCTCCTGCTTCCCCTGAGGGCTGTCGCCGTCGTCTTCTCCACGCGGGACATGGGAGCACCATATCCCCCCCCTCCCCCCCCAAATATCGCACATACATATACATACAGTGAATGTATGTATGCACGCGCCGCATGCATGCCCTGTACGGTACGGAGCATGCCTACTTGACAATGATGATGATGATGATGGTGATGATGATGATGATGGACCGAGGAGATGCCCTGCGGCTGTTGCACAGTCTCGAGTGCCGCCCGCCTTGACGATGCGCCACGATCTCGACGTACGTACTGATAAGTACAAGCCCTGTCTAATTAGTCCAGATCTTCCTTCCTCGCTCCGTCCATCGGTGGTGTGTTCCCCTCCCCCTCCTCCCCCCCCCGGCCCGCCTTCATCTGCCTCTCTCTCTCGCTCTCCCACAAATCCTCACCGACAGGTTTCGCATCACCGACGGCCGCTCACTGGACAATGGAGGCCCCCGCCAACAAGGCGATTGGACCAATTGAGGCTCCCGCGCTTTTTTGGATCCGACTGCAGCCATGCACATGGAGATGTGCATCAAGGCAAGTCCGAGGAGGGTGGCCCTTGTTGACGAGCCCTCTCGACTTTCCATCTGGCTGCGCTTGGTACGTCATATGGCAAATCGCCCGCAACCGCTCAAGTCAACGTCGTGTGGTTGGGATAGATGGACGGGTACTCCGTAGATGGATGGATGGATGGGTGGATGGGTGGATGGGCGGACGGATGAGTGCAGACATGTCGATACAAACCCATCAGCATCGTCTCACAAGCCAACCACTCCCTCTTCCTCGGTTCCCTCCCCTCCCCCACGGCGGCTGCCGGACGAACCACCCCCTTCCCCTCTCCATTTGTTCCCTTTTGCAGACCTGGCTCCCGGCCGCAAGGGACCTTGTATGTACCGTAGTTGCGTAGCTGGTGCTGCAGCTCAGGAACGCATGGATGGGGAAACGCCTCACGCCCCCTCCCCTCTTCTCCCCCACCGTGTGTGCTTTTGATTTCCTCTGCATGGTTCGCCGTGTCGTACCGCTAACTGGGAGGGGGGCAGAAACCGAGATCTTGGAGGCGGCAGCCAACCAGGCACCACACGTCTGGGCGGCGAGGGCGAAAAAGCCCGCCCCCAAAAAAGGAGGGGGAAAAAGAAAGGCGCGAAGGCTTGCATTGCATTGGCCTCGTTGTTGTCCGTCTTCGTCTGGGCTATGTGGTCGTCTTTCAGCTCTCGCCACGACGACGACGTCAAGTCGCAAAACGTCGTCCACCCCGATCCACAAGGCAGACAGACGCACGCAATAAAGGGCGCATGTGGATGCACCGTAGATGAGAAATGGGGAGAGACGGTGCCCAGGCGCGCAACTTGTGTGCGTGCGTGTAATTACAGTGCAGACGGCGGCGCCCCCGGCCGGGGCATCGGCGTCTGGCGGGCGCCGGTCGAGGCCGGCTACACGATGAAAACGGCCACCGGGCTGGGGGGCAGAGTGAGCACGGAGGCAGGGAGAATGATGAAGTCAAAATCAACCAAGTTGGTGGCAGCCAATGCCGGGGGATGTGCGTGTGTCTGTCTGGGTGTTAGTCGTCGGCATACATACACAGTGACATGTACAGTACAGTGCTTGGTTGTGTTGGGGACAGGATGGGATTGAAAGCTTATACATACGTAAGACAAGGCCCTGTTGATCCGAGGACCCAAAGAGCTGCTGCTGCTGCTGCTGCTGTTGTTGTTCCTTTTGCGTGCATCGTGGATACTGCTCCTGCACCCGCAGGCCCGGAGATGGACCTGCTGTGCATGCATGGCCACACATGGAGTACTGTACAGTGCAGTACGGGGCAGTGGCAGCGACACCTCGGCCGGCATGTATGTACTGGAGTAGACCACTGCCTGCCCGTAGAGATACGATTACTGCCCATATAAAGCCATACAATAGAGAGAGGGGGGGGAGAGAGAGGGGGAGAGAGAGAGAGAGAGAGAGAGAGAGAGAGAGAGAGAGCAAGTAGATGCAGGGCGAGCCGCTGCAAAAAGACGACGATGCACATGCTGGCAGGGACAAGCAAGAGTGGACGAGAGACGGAAAAGGCCCAAAAGAGGGATGGAAATATTAATAACGGTGCATTAATGATGAATGTGGGATATATACACCTACTAGTAGTATCTACCTTACCTATCTACCATCCTACCTAGGTAACTTACCTACCTTACCTATCTACAGAAGACATGTACAGTACAGTATAGTACAGTACAGACAGAGGCAAGGCAAGGCGAGGCAAGGCGAGGCAGAGGCGGAGAGGCAGGTCAGGCCAGCAAGGTTCCCTTGGTTCCCTCCCTGTCTGTCGTCTCTTCCCCACACACCCCCATTTTACCCCCCCACCCCCCCCCCCCAGATGCGCCCGCCGGTGGAGCGGCCTAGCGTCGTCCAGCGGTTGCTGTCGCCCATCATCAACTGGTAACGAGGCACGCCAACACATCACCCCACGGGTCACACCTTTTTTTTTCTTTCTTTCGTTCTTTTCCTTGCCCAATTCTCCTCGCCTGGCCGGCATACACTACAGTACTCCGTACACTTCTCTCTATGCTACGGAGTAGACGTTTCCGCATTGTGTACAGTCCGACTCGTCGCCGTCAAAGTACCTGCCCCGTCCACACTCGGGCCCTCAACGTGGCCCCGAGAGCCGCATCGTGGGCTC
The DNA here is from genome assembly GCF_020360975.1 of Hirsutella rhossiliensis. Lineage (NCBI taxonomy): Eukaryota > Fungi > Ascomycota > Sordariomycetes > Hypocreales > Ophiocordycipitaceae > Hirsutella > Hirsutella rhossiliensis. The sequence continues at coordinate 1,803,865 of NW_025408681.1, read as the reverse complement.
GCATCCCCATCTACCTTTGCGCGTGCATTTCCCAACTCTGCCACTCCCTCGCTCTCCCTCTCCCTCTCTCTCCCTCTCTCCTCCTACACACCCCTCTTCACCCCCCCTGGAGAGCGCTTGCAATAAAAACACACAACATGTCTCTGCACGAACCGGTGTAAGCTTGCCCGCCTGCCTACATATATCTCCCACAATTACAACATACCTCGACGCTTGCTTGCAGGCTCGTCGACCTCGACTCGCTCTCCCTCTCTTTTACCCCTCCGTTTCCCTGCCTCACACATCCCAGCGGCCTCGTCTATTTGTCTTTTCCCCCTTTCCCCCATCCCCCTTTATCTTTTCCATCCTCCGGCGGCCTAATTGCCTCTCTCTCTCTCTCTCTCTCTCTCTCTTTCACTCTCTGCCCGACACCCTCTTCCTCCTCTCCCTTGGGGCTCTCTCTCACCTCTCACTCCTCCTTCTTCGGCCTCCCCGTGTCCATTGGGCCTCACTGCAGACAACCTGTTTGTGATCTTGCCTCCCGCCCCCTCCTTGCCTCCCCCTCTCGGGTTCGTCAAATTTTGGGTGGCATATTCCGTCTTGGCTCGCCTCGAAAAAAAAAAAAGAACTCGTCCCGTCTGCTGCCACGCGGGCAACGACACGTGCAAACCCCGTCGTCGACGCTGTTCCCACTTTTTTCTTTGTTGAATTTATCCTTTTTTTTCTTCTTCTTTCCCACCCCCGGCTCTCTCCGCTTCTTCATCAGCCCGCCGCCTCATCGTCAATTGCCGTCTACCAGCATCATGGGTGGCTTCTACATGCAGTACCTGGAGAGTAAGTCGACCAATTGAGCCCCTCTCACTCATGCCTCCCTTTATATCTTGTTTCCTTTCGCCGTGGCCGTCCCTCTCCCAGAGTTGGCCGTGAGCGGTGTAAGTGGGGGGGCGGAAGGCGGTTGCAGTATGTGCGTGAATTGCTGCCAACGAGCGAGTCGAGACCAGAAGCCATGCAGTCTTTGGACACTGCCGGCACGAACCTGCGTCTCATAAAAGCAATCTATCTGGGTGCTTGGCGGTTCCCTCTCCCCGCGAGTTGGGCACGGCCCGTCATCTCCGTCATGTCCCCCTACTACCATGCTGCTCTGCTCTGCTTGCTTGGGCTTCGACGCAGCAGCCTCATCTGCAGCCCCTTGCCTGCTCAGGGGGCCTGGTGCTGCATTGATCCGGTTCGACGTCGCTGACCCCTGGCCTTCCCCCTTCTAGGTCTCTGCCGCCGGCGAGGATGGACCGATCCCTCGTACGAATGCTACCGAGACTCAAACGGCTACACCTGCCTCGTCCTCGTCAACGGCCGCGAGTACCAGACCGACCTCGCCTACGAGTCGGACGTCCTGGCCCAGGAAAACGCCGCCATGCGCGCCTTCATGGTCTGCCGCAACTTCTCCGTCAACGGCGGCATGCTCGCCCGCAACGGCATCGTCCAGGGGCTACCCGCCGCCGCCGACACGGGCCGCCACCGCAAGAGCCGCCACGCCTCGTCGCGCGACAGCGGCGAGAGCCGTGGCCGGAGGTCCGGGAATCACTCCAGCAGCAGCTCCACCGCCTCCTTCGACTGAGACGGCCCCTCACGTCGAGTTTGGCCGCACCGGGAGCCTCCGGACGGGCACCGAGTTGGGGGTCTTCGCCGTGTCCGTTTCCCTTCTCTCTCCTCCTATTCCAACCCGACCCCGGGCACAACTCGACGCAGCAGCCAGCGGTGCCTCTCACACACCAACACCCACACCAACACACACCTACATATACACGTACAAGAAAGCGGTTGAAAAGCTTCACGGCAGTCCCTAGAGGAGATACCGAGTGCATCATCATCCCCGGGCAACCGCCCCTCGACGAGCATGGATTGAAGCGCGCAAGGGTGAGGAAACTTGGCCAACATAAGGGAGGTAAAGCGACGCGTCCCTTGAGCATTCACGATTCTTATTTTGCCACGACTTTACGACGATACGTAACGACTCATCTAGAAACGATGTACCTCAGCTCCTAACGGCCTCGTCATGTTGGATTTGTTTCCGTTTCTCTTTACTTTCCCGGTTTTTTTCTCTCGTCCACTTTTGGGCTTCTCTCCTCAGAGTTGGCTGGGCTATCTTGCGTTGGACGTTCTTGGTATTCAAAACTCCCGCCAGGGCATTGGCTCGCTTTCTTGAGGCTGGCTGATTGTGGGCCTCGCTCGTGTTGTGCTTGGACAGGACCAGCATGATGGATGCCTGACCTTCAACCATTCTCATCCAGGCTTTGTTTTCCCCGGCCTACATCCGCTGGAAAAGGACGCTTCACCAGGATCGGGAGCCGTCGTCTATGTTTATTGCCTTGCCTCGGAACAGGAGGCCGTGTTTCGTGTTTGGGGAAATCATGGCCGTGGGGCATTTCCGGTCTCTTTCCTCGTTTCTTTCCTTCTTCCTTTTGTCCGTTCCTGGTCCCGGGAGGCTAGACTTGAGTCCGATTCTTGGTTTCGGCAACTGTTCGTTCTTGCAGCGAGACGAGAAACAAGAGGGGGCGGTGGCTTTTGCCTTTGATCTTATTCTTCCTTTTCCTATTTTCATAATTTGGCATTTTCCAGCGAGCGAGCGAGGGACGGCAGCAGCAGCAGTCTTTCGTTCTCGGCCAACTCCCTTCGCTAGATGTTTTTCTTCTTCTTCCTCGTCTCTACCTTTCCTTGTCCTCTGCCCCCATGTTGCCCTTGTGGATTGTGCGACACAGCGATGATGGCAATGATGAGTTCAACAAAGAAGAAGGACAAGGAAAGAAAAAGGGGGCAAATCAGAGATTGAGCTTGGATGCAGGGCAAAACGGGTGTGCGCCAGCCACTCGGGGCTGGGCGTTGGCTTGATGGATTATGATGATGTCCCAGGAGCTTTATGATAACGATCATGACACTTTTCCCCTTCTCGCTACTCACCTCGGCTTTCCATGGCAGTCACTCTCTCTTCCCTGCGCGCGCGTGCCAAGGACGGAACGCGCTCTCTCTCGTGACCAGGAGTCGGCCACACACAGCTTTGATGCGACTTGAGCGCTCTTTGGCCCGGCGGCTTCGATGGCAGGGCCGGTCGACCGAGTCTCGTAAAATACAGTGTGAGAAGAGCTTGTCAAGGAGGCATTTTTACCTTTGCAAAAGATGGAGGACAAGGTCTTTGAGGGCGGGGAAGGCCTCGACATGATAATGGCGCTGCGAGGTGTCAAGGGACACACTTGTCTTTTCCTTTTTCGCATTTGCAGAGCGGCCGCATGGTCATGACTGGGTCGATTGTTCGAGATGAGGTTTTGTCCCGCGGTCCTCACGGCGGGTGAGTTATTGAATACGGATCATGGGAAGCCGACTGGTGGGTGGCCCCGAGTCGAAGATGCCAAGGGGATTGCCAGGTCGCTTGGATCTCATCGACGAGTGGCAAGAGTTGCTACGTGAGAGCCAGCGTTGTGAAAGTCCAGGAAGAAGGCCTTTGGTTGCTCCGAGGGCCAATGCCATGACTCAAGGCTACAAGCTGTTGGGTATGCATGAGAATGGACCGCGGGAACCATGAGGGACAGACGACCCCGAGTTCGGAGTTGAGACCAGTTCCAAGATCAAAGTCTAGAAGCGCTGGAGGTTGAGGGGGTAAGACATGATGGCCTGGCTAATGAAACCCTTGACGAGCCGGTGATTTTCATATACGAATACGCAACCCCTATCTTGATACAGGTCAGACGGGCCCCCCTGTCGGACCTTTCGAGGCGAGACGGCGTCGCGTGACAAGGTGACTGTCCGTCATTAAGCTTATCAAATAGAGTTTGGACAGATTACAAGGGTCCCGTCTAATTCTACGACAAACCTCGCAATGCCGCCTGGTGAGCGT